>NC_053025.1:520420707-520433964 GCF_003073215.2 Triticum urartu
GTCTTTTAACTTTCTCCATGGCCTCTTCAAATCTGTTTAGCACATCTTGCACCTGTCCACTCATCATTTGCTGAAACTTATCATGAAGCTCCTTGTTCGTCAAGTTCTCCCAGTCAATCTCGTCGGCTTGTGATCCTGCCATGGTTAGCAGCAATATAAACACACAAGAATATTATCCTATAGACTACTAACAAGAGGTGGTGGTGGGTGTCACATATTCATCAAGCAAATCTCAAATTCTTACCAGTTCTTACCCAGTAGCAGCGGTGATCGGCAACCACAGTAGTCAAAACTCGCAGAGCTTGGATAGCGCGATTACCAGGGAGAGTCGAACGCACGACGTAGATGTATGTGGAACTAGAAAGGCTTAGAATATGGTAGCAAAAAAGGTCAGCAATAATGAATTCAGAGATGCAAAGTTGAATAAACGCTCAATGACGGTACTGTGATGGTCCTAGGATAGACCGTACTAGAGACGCGAGCCTAGAACACGAACAAAATCATGGCGCGACACGTAAACAAGGGAAAAGCACACTCTGGAAAAATATTCCTGCTCTCTTTCTTTGGCGCTCCTCTTTTTTTGTGAAAAAACACTATAATGGCGAGTGTCTCAAAACTCTTCCCAGGTCAAAATGGCAGGATGGGCACGAAATTTTTTTGACTATTTTTTTCGGAAATCAGGGCAGTGACGACGAAAAAGTATGACAAAAAATCACCATGATGGCACGTAGCTCAAAAGACTCAGAAAAGTCTAAAAATAGGATAGGGAAAAAGTATTTTTGCCTGCCAAAATTTTGTCCTAAATATTTTTTTTCCGAAACCTACTCAGGCAAGGAAACACGAAACGGAAATTAGATGGATCTCGAAAACAAACCTAATATGAAAGGAACTTGAATTGGTGGTGGATATATGGTGGTAGGATATGGCGATGGTGGTTGTATATGGCAGCGATGGTGGTTGTAGTGGTGGTATATAAATACGGATCGGTGGTGGTATATGGATACAGATTGGTGGTGGTATATGAATACGGATCAGTGGCGGATAAGCGGTGGTGGTAGATGGCAGGGGCGATGATGATGGTGCGGCGGCGACGTGACAACTTTTGACTAGAACTCGAAACTATAAAAGACTAGACGCTAAGACCAGCAACTAGACATGATGATGCAACCGCAAATTCAACAAAGCAAAAACCCAAAAAAAGATTATGCAAAGGCTCAGATTGGTTTGGATATGATGAACTAACCCTAATTTTATTGCGGCTTTTTCGTGGATTGTAGTATGAAGAACAGACTCGCTAAACTATGAAAAACTATAAAATCTCACCGAGCAACCTGGAAATCTGATACCACTTGATAGAGGTGAAGGTGTCCCGATGTTTCGATGCGATGGTGGCTATCATTTTCTATGGGAGTCGACCTTGACGATCTGACTACGAACGTGCGAGACGTCGCGCCTTAGCAATCACTAAACCAACTTCCGAGGGGTTATTGACCACGCCGGAGCACGATCAACCTGACCACAAGGGTCTATTTCCTGCGAGAAAACGAAGAACAAGCAAGAAACTGAGATTGCAATCTGGAAATTGCGAATATAAGAGGAAAGATTTATTAATGAAGGTGGGGTTCTGTGATATCTTGGTCTGGTCGTTGAACACAAACGAAGTACGTGAAGTTGGAGCTATGGCGAACTTTTAATCTAAACAAAACCCAAGGTCTAAATGATGCCCTAAGGGCCGTATATATGGAGGAGATAGGGGGAATTTTGTGGCCCTTGGAGGAGGGGTCCGAAACCAACCCTAACTCTTGTTTCCCCACACAAACGGA
Organism: Triticum urartu; assembly: GCF_003073215.2. Taxonomy (NCBI): domain Eukaryota; kingdom Viridiplantae; phylum Streptophyta; class Magnoliopsida; order Poales; family Poaceae; genus Triticum; species Triticum urartu. Next base: position 520,422,531 of record NC_053025.1, read on the forward strand.
CTCTAAAAACACCCTATAATCAAGTATTTCTAAATTACATGGGCCTGGCCCAAAAATAAGGTGACGCAGCACCTCGAATAGCCTGTGGACGAAATTTATGAGGTGGCATCTTGTATATTTCGTCCAAGGCTTCATGCACTCATTATGGCGGCTCCAAAGTCCTGAATCATCACTTGTAACTCCGTTCTTGTTCCCCTTGCGCATGCCATCATCTCCATGCTTGAACTTTCTCCAAGGTTCATCTGTCTTGTCCAAGCTAGGCCCTTCATTTGTAAACAAAACAAATGTATCCAATTTAGGCAGCATCATATTATCGTGAACATTAGAATCGTTACCACGAAATGAAAGTACCTGGTAATTCAATTAGTGTGCGTGAGCTCTAGTAATTGGTCCAGTATGTATAGTAGTAGGGGCTGTGGGTGTAACAATGGTATTGAGGTCCTCATCACGAACGAAAAGAGAGGCGAATACAACGGTAATTTTTTTGTGAAGTGGGGTAGAGAAAAATGATAGACAAATGGCAAATAATTTAAATTGCAAGGAGATGAGATTTGTGATTAGGAACCTGGTATATGTTGAAGATCCTTCCCGGCAACGGCGCCAGAAATTCCTTTTGATGTCGCTTGAAGCTACGTCGGTATTTCCCCAAAGAGGAAGGGATGATGCAGCATAGCAGTGGTAGGTATTTCCCTCTGATATGAAACCAAGGTTATCGAATCAGTAGGAGAACCAAGCAACACAACGTAAACAGCTCGTGCACACAAATAACAAATACTCGTGACCCGACGTGTTAAAGGGGTTGTCAATCCCTTTCGGATAACGGTGCCAGAAATTGGTGCGTTGACGGGAGAAAGTTGTAAATAATGATAGATCGAACGCCAAAAAAAAATTGTAGCAAGGTATTTTTGGCTTTTTGGATTAATAGATCTGAAAATAAAGCAAATAAAAAATAGATTGCAAAGGCAAATATATGAAAAAGAAGACCCGGGGGGCGTATGTTTCACTAGTGGCTTCTCTCGAGAAAAATAGCAAACGGTGCGTAAATAAATTACTGTTGGGCAATTGATTGAACTTCAAATAATTATAACGATATCCATGCAATGATCATTATATAGGCATCATGTCCAAGATTAGTAGACCGACTCCTGCCTGCATCTACTACTATTACTCCACACATCGACCGCTATCCAGCCTGCCTCTAGTGTATTAAGTTTATGGAGAAACATAGTAATGCAATAAGAACGATGACATGATGTAGACAAGATCTACCTATGTAGAGATAGACCCCATCATTTTATCCTTAGTAGCAATGATACATACATGTCATTTCCCTTTCTGTCACTGGGATCAAGCACCATAAGATCGAACCCACTACAAAGCACCTCTTCCCATTGCAAGATAAATAGATAAGTTGGCCAAACAAAACCCAAATATCGGAGAAGAAATACGAGGCTATAAGCAATCATGCATATAAGAGATCAAAGAAACTCAAATAACTTTCATGGATAAAAAAAGTAGATCTGATCATAAACTCAAAGTTCATCGGATCCTACCAAACACACCGCAAAAGAGTTACATCATATGGATCTCCAAGAGACAATTGTATTGAGAATCAAGAGAGATGAAGCCATCTAGTTACTAACTACAGATCCGAAGGTCAACAAAGAACTACTCATGCATCATCGGAGAGGCACCAATGGAGGTGGTGAACCCCATCGAGATGGTGTATAGATTAGATCTGGTGGTTCTGGACTCTGCGGCGGCTGACGTTTCGTCCACTCCCCTAGGGTTCTGGGTTTTTTGGGGTATTTATAGAGCAAAGAGGCGGTCCGGGGGGCACCCAAGGTGGGCACAACCCACCAGGGCGCGCCAGGGCCTCCTGGCGCCCTGGTGGGTTATGCCCCCCTCGGGGCACCCCCAAGCGCAGCCAGGGCCCGTTGTGTTCCTTCTGGCCCATAAAAATTCTCCGTAAAGTTTCATGGCATTTGGACTCCGTTTGATATTGGTTTTCTGCGATGTAAAAAACACGGAAAAAATAGGAACCGACACTTGGCACTATGTCAATAGGTTAGTACTAAAAATGATATAAAATGACTATAAATGATTATAAACCATCCAAGATTGATAATATAATAGCATGGAACAATCAAAAATTATAGATACGTTGGAGACGTATCAAGCATAACTAACACCAAATAGTGCACCACAAGTAGGATGTAACTTCATTGCATAACTATTGGCTTTCATGCTTGCATAGGGAATCACAAACCTTAACACCAATATTCCTACTAAAGCATAATTACTCACCAACATGACTCACATATTACTATCTCAGTATCACAATACTATTGCAAGGAATCAAGTTTTAATATCCAATGATCTTCATGATAGTTTTTATTACCCCTCTTGAATATCTATCACTTTGGGACTAATTTCATATGTTAGCGTTGCTTACACAAGCTCTGAAACAAATTTAAGTGAAGAACAAGAGCACAAATATTTCTTCAAATTTTCATCTCTCAAAATAATATAATGAAGCATGAGAGGATATTTCTTTAAAATTCTACTAACTCTTAAAATAATCTAAGTGAATCATGAGAGTATATTTCTTCAAAATTAAAGCACCGCGGTGCTCAAAAAGATATAAGTGAAGCACTAGAGCAATTCCGTAGCTCAAAAAATTTAAGTGAAGTACATAGAGCAATTCTAACAAATCATAGCATCATTATGGCTCTCTCAAATAGGTGTGTCCAGCAAGGATGATTATGAAAAACTAAAAAGCAAAAGAGCAAAGACTCATATAATACAAGACGCTCCAAGAAAAACTCATGATATGTGACGAATAAAAATATAGCTACAAGTAAAATTACCGATGGTCGTTAGAAGAAAGAGGGAATGCCTTCCTGTGCTACCCAAGCTTAGTTGCTTGGTTCCCTTGAATATTACCTTGGGGTGCCATGGGCATCCCCAAGATTAGGCTCTTTTCACTCCTTATTCCTTCATCCATCGTGATCTCACCCAAAACTTGAACAACTTCAATCCACAAAACTTAACAAAACCCTTCGTGAGATCCGTTAGTATAATAAAGCAAATCACCACTCTAAGTACTATTGCAAACCCATTCATATTTTATTATTGCATTATACCTACTGTATTCTAACTTTGCCATCGCTTATACCCTTCGATACAATCCATAAATTCATCAAAATAAGCACACAACGCAAAGAAAACAGAATCTATCAAAAAGAGAACAATCTGTAAAGACTCGAATTTTACTCATACTTATGTAACTTCATTTTATTTGAAAAATTAGGACAACAGAGGCAATTTGTATATAAATCTTGTGTAAACAATTCAGAATTTTTCATCATTGCTGTGAACTTTAACAATTCTGTTACTGGACGCAAAAGTTTCTATTTTTCAATAGGATCAAATCAACTATCACCCAAAGCTATCCCTAAAGTCTTAACTTGGCACAAACACTAACTAAAACATAAAAAACACAATCATAAAAGTAGCATATTGTGTGAACACACAAAAACAGAAGCAAAAAGGAAAATATATTTTATTCATTGGGTTGCCTCCCAACATGCGCTTTCTTTATAGCCATTAAGATAGGCTTGAAATTTTCTTGATGCTCACATAAAAGATAAGAATTGAAGCGCAAAGAGAGCATCATAAAACAAGTGACAAACACATTTATGTCTAACATACTTCCAATGCATATGAATTTCATAAGTAAAAAAATTATCAAGATAAGAAAAGACAAGCATATGCAAGGAAGAAGAATAAAACATAGACAATCTCAGCATGAAGAGAGGTAATTTAGCAACATGAAAATTTCTACAACCATATTTCCCTCTCTCATAATAATTAGATGTGTGATCATATTAAAATTCAACAATATAGCTATCACATAACATATTCTCTACATTATCCCCATGCATGAAATGTTCACACTCTTCCAATATAGTGGGATTATCATCAACCAAAGTCATGACCTCTCCAAACCCACTTTCACCAAAAAAATCATAGGATTGAACACTCACCAAATATGTTGTATTATTTTTACTTAAAGTTGATGCTCTTCCAAACCCACTTTCAATATTATCGCAAAAATTATTATCAATTTCACATTCATCATGAGGCTCAAATAAATTTTCAAGATCATAAGAAGAATCACCCCAATCATGATCATTGCAATAAGTAGTGGACACATCAAAATTAGCATCCCCAAGCTTGGGGTTTTGCATATCATTAGCACAAATTGACATTAATAGAATTTATAGGAAAATCATTGCAATCATGCTTTTCATTCAAGGAGCTATCATGAATCACTTCATAAAAAAATTTCGTTTAACAATTCATCACAATTTTCAGATTCATGATTTTCAAGCAAAACTTCATACAGATAATCTACTGCACTCAACTCACTAGCAATTGGTTCATCATAATTGGATCTTTGAAAAGATTAGCAACTGGATGAGGATCCATATCAATAGATTTTTATCAAGCAAAGATGCAAGCAAATAGAAGACACATGGCAACCCAAACAAAGATAGCAAACAAAAAATCAAACAAGAAAAACACAAACAAAAGAAGTCAAATAAAAAGGCAATATTTTTGTGCTTTCACAAAAATGTTTTAGAAGTTGGGGAGATTAAAACGAGAGGAAAATGGCAAATAATGTAAATTGCAAGGAGATGAGATTTGTGATTAGGAACCTGATAGATGTGGATGATGTCTCCCTGGCAATAGCGCCAAAAATTTCTTTGACGTGGCTTGAGACTGCATCGGTATTTCCCCAAAGAGGAAGGGATGATGTAGCTCAACTACGGTAAGTATTTTCCTCAGTTGTGAAACCAAGGTATCAATCTAGTAGGAGAACAAAGCAACACTATGTAAAATGTCGGATTCGGGGTTTCACAGACCCTTGAGAGGTTCAAACTCTGGGGTGAGTGCGAAGAACTCGTCCTCCCCAGTCTCCCTACGCTTCGATTCCACGGCCTAGCTCGACGAACCAAATGGACAAGAGACACGGAAGTTTACCCAGGTTCGAGCCACCTTGCGGTGTAAAACCATACTCCTGCTTTGTGGTGGATTGGCCTCGAGGGGCTGTGGATGAACTAGTACAATGGATGAAGAGCCTCAGGAGGTGAGGTGTTCTTGGGCTCGATGAGCTAGTGAGGTGGTCAAGGTGGAATGGGTCCAATCCCCTCTATGGTGGTCCAATCCCCTCTATGATAAGTTTAGACCATATATTGTTGATTCTAAAGTAACTATTCACACAGATCATGCTTCTATTAAAGACCTTATGAAAGAGAAAGATGCTAAACCTAGACTTATTAGATGGGTTCTCCTGCTACAAGAATTTGATTTGCATATTATTGATAGAAAGGGAGCTGAGAACCCCGTTGCAGACAACTTGTCTAGGCTAGAGAATGTTCTTGATGACCCACTACCTATTGATGATAGCTTTCCTGATGAACAATTAAATGTCATAAATGCTTCTCGTACTCCTCCATGGTATGTTGATTATGCTAATTATATTGTTGTTAAATTTATACCACCTAGTTTCACATACCAGCAAAAGAAAAAGTTTTTCTATGATTTGAGACATTACTTCTTGGATGACCCACATCTTTATAAAGAAGGAGTAGATGGTGTTATTAGACGTTGTGTACCTGACCATGAACTGCGAAGCTTATGGAGGACACCACGCTGGAGACAGAACTGCACATAAGGTATTGCAATCCATTTTTTATTGGCCTACTCCCTTCAAGGATGCCCATAAGTTTGTCTTATCTTGTGATGAATGTCAAAGAATTGGTAATATTAGTAGACGTCAAGAAATGCCTATGAATTATTCACTTGTTATTGAACCATTTGATGTTTGGGGCTTTGATTATATGGGACCTTTTCCTGCCTCTAATGGATATACACATATTTTAGTTGATGTTGATTACGTTACTAAGTGGGTAGAAGCTATTTCAACTAGTAGTGCTGATCATAACACCTCTATTAAGATGCTTAAAGAAGTTATTTTTACAAGGTTTGGAGTCCCTAGATATTTAATGACTGATGGTGGTTCACATTTTATTCATGGTGCTTTCCGTAAAATGCTTGCTAAATATGATGTTAATCATAGAATTGCCTCTCCTTATCACCCACAGTCTAGTGGTCAAGTAGAATTGAGTAATAGAGAACTCAAATTAATTTTGCAAAAGGCTGTTAATAGATCTAGAAATAATTGGTCCAAGAAACTTCATGATACATTATGGGCCTATAGAACTGCATATAAAAATCCGATGGGTATGCCTCCGTATAAAATGGTTTATGGAAAAGCATGTCACTTACCTCTCGAACTAGAACATAAGGCTTATTGGGCTATGAAAGAGCTCAATTATGATTTCAAACTTGGCGGTGAGAAGAGGTTATTTGACATTAGCTCACTTGATGAATGGAGAACCCAAGCCTACGAAAATGCCAAGTTGTTTAAAGAAAAATTTAAAAGATGGCATGACAAAAGAATACAAAAGCGTGAGTTTAATGTAGGTGATTATGTATTGCTATACAACTCTCGTTTGAGATTTTTTGTAGGAAAACTTCTCTCTAAATAGGAAGGACCTTACGTTATCGAGGAGGTCTATCGTTCTGGTGCCATAAAAATCAACAATTTCGAAGGCACAAATCCGAAGGTGGTGAACGGTCAAAGAATTAAACATTATATCTCAGGTAATCCTATAAATGTTGAAACAAATGTTATTGAAACCGTAACCCCGGAGTAATACATAAGAGACACTTTCCGAAACGTTTCAGACTCCAAAAAGGAATAGGTATGTGGTACGCCTCGAGCTGGAACTGTATCTCTCAAAGGAATATCTTCCATCTATGCATGACACTTCTTCAGCTGGGAAACAAGAAACACATCATGAACTCCTTATAATGCCTTTGGTAATTCCAACTGGTATGCAACCTCTCCTTTGCGTTCTAGAACTCTTGTATGGCCCCACAAATCATGGTGCCAACTTTCTGCTTGACTCTGAATCTCTTAACACCTCGAAGTGGAGACACTTGAAGATATGCTCTATCTCCCACTTCATAGATCACTTCCTTGCATTTAGCATCGCATAACTCTTTCTGCCTAGACTGAATTATCTTAAGTTGTCACGAATCAACTTGATATTCTCCTCAGGATCCCTGATCAAATCTGGTCCAAACAATTTGCGATCACCAATTCCATCCCACATCAAAGGTGTCCCGCATTTCCTCCCATACAATGCCTCGAAAGGGGCCATCTGCAAACTGGCTTGATAGATGTTGTTTTACGAGAACTCTGCATAAGGTAAATTATCATCCCAACTAGACCCATAGTCTAGAGCACAGAATCTAGACTATGGGTCTAGTTGGGATGATAATTTACCTTATGCAGAGTTCTCGTAAAACAACATCTATCAAGCCAGTTTGCAGATGGCCCCTTTCGAGGCATTGTATGGGAGGAAATGCGGGACACCTTTGATGTGGGATGGAATTGGTGATCGCAAATTGTTTGGACCAGATTTGATCAGGGATCCTGAGGAGAATATCAAGTTGATTCGTGACAACTTAAGATAATTCCAGTCTAGGCAGAAGAGTTATGCGATGCTAAATGCAAGGAAGTGATCTATGAAGTGGGAGATAGAGCATATCTTCAAGTGTCTCCACTTCGAGGTGTTAAGAGATTCAGAGTCAAGCAGAAAGTTGGCACCATGATTTGTGGGGCCATACAGAGTTCTAGAACGCAAAGGAGAGGTTGCATACCAGTTGGAATTACCAAAGGCATTATAGGAGTTCATGATGTGTTTCTTGTTTCCCAGCTGAAGAAGTGTCATGCATAGATGGAAGATATTCCTTTGAGAGATACAGTTCCAGCTCGAGGCGTACCACATACCTATTCCTTTTTGGAGTCTGAAACGTTTCGGAAAGTGTCTCTTATGTATTACTCCGGGGTTACGGTTTCAATAACATTTGTTTCAACATTTATAGGATTACCTGAGATATAATGTTTAATTCTTTGACCGTTCACCACCTTCGGATTTGTGCCTTCGAAATTGTTGATTTTTATGGCACCAGAACGATAGACCTCCTCGATAACGTAAGGTCCTTCCTATTTAGAGAGAAGTTTTCCTACAAAAAATCTCAAACGAGAGTTGTATAGCAATACATAATCACCTACATTAAACTCACGCTTTTGTATTCTTTTGTCATGCCATCTTTTAAATTTTTCTTTAAACAACTTGGCATTTTCGTAGGCTTGGGTTCTCCATTCATCAAGTGAGCTAATGTCAAATAACCTCTTCTCACCGCCAAGTTTGAAATCATAATTGAGCTCTTTCATAGCCCAATAAGCCTTATGTTCTAGTTCGAGAGGTAAGTGACATGCTTTTCCATAAACCATTTTATACGGAGGCATACCCATCGGATTTTTATATGCAGTTCTATAGGCCCATAATGTATCATGAAGTTTCTTGGACCAATTATTTCTAGATCTATTAACAGCCTTTTGCAAAATTAATTTGAGTTCTCTATTACTCAATTCTACTTGACCACTAGACTGTGGGTGATAAGGAGAGGCAATTCTATGATTAACATCATATTTAGCAAGCATTTTACGGAAAGCACCATGAATAAAATGTGAACCACCATCAGTCATTAAATATCTAGGGACTCCAAACCTTGTAAAAATAACTTCTTTAAGCATCTTAATAGAGGTGTTATGATCAGCACTACTAGTTGAAATAGCTTCTACCCACTTAGTAACGTAATCAACATCAACTAAAATATGTGTATATCCATTAGAGGCAGGAAAAGGTCCCATATAATCAAAGCCCCAAACATCAAATGGTTCAATAACAAGTGAATAATTCATAGGCATTTCTTGACGTCTACTAATATTACCAATTCTTTGACATTCATCACAAGATAAGACAAACTTATGGGCATCCTTGAAGGGAGTAGGCCAATAAAAAATGGATTGCAATACCTTATGTGCAGTTCTGTCTCCAGCGTGGTGTCCTCCATAAGCTTCGCAGTTCATGGTCAGGTACACAACGTCTAATAACACCATCTACTCCTTCTTTATAAAGATGTGGGTCATCCAAGAAGTAATGTCTCAAATCATAGAAAAACTTTTTCTTTTGCTGGTATGTGAAACTAGGTGGTATAAATTTAACAACAATATAATTAGCATAATCAACATACCATGGAGGAGTACGAGAAGCATTTATGACATTTAATTGTTCATCAGGAAAGCTATCATCAATAGGTAGTGGGTCATCAAGAACATTCTCTAGCCTAGACAAGTTGTCTGCAACGGGGTTCTCAGCTCCCTTTCTATCAATAATATGCAAATCAAATTCTTGTAGCAGGAGAACCCATCTAATAAGTCTAGGTTTAGCATCTTTCTCTTTCATAAGGTCTTTAATAGAAGCATGATCTGTGTGAATAGTTACTTTAGAATCAACAATATATGGTCTAAACTTATCATAGAGGGGATTGGACCACCATAGAGGGGATTGGACCCATTCCACCTTGACCACCTCACTAGCTCATCGAGCCCAAGAACACCTCACCTCCTGAGGCTCTTCATCCATTGTACTAGTTCATCCACAGCCCCTCGAGGCCAATCCACCACAAAGCAGGAGTATGGTTTTACACCGCAAGGTGGCTCGAACCTGGGTAAACTTCCGTGTCTCTTGTCCATTTGGTTCGTCGAGCTAGGCCGTGGAATCGAAGCGTAGGGAGACTGGGGAGGACGAGTTCTTCGCACTCACCCCAGAGTTTGAACCTCTCAAGGGTCTGTGAAACCCCGAATCCGACATTTTACATAGTGTTGCTTTGTTCTCCTACTAGATTGATACCTTGGTTTCACAACTGAGGAAAATACTTACCGTAGTTGAGCTACATCATCCCTTCCTCTTTGGGGAAATACCGATGCAGTCTCAAGCCACGTCAAAGAAATTTTTGGCGCTATTGCCAGGGAGACATCATCCACATCTATCAGGTTCCTAATCACAAATCTCATCTCCTTGCAATTTACATTATTTGCCATTTTCCTCTCGTTTTAATCTCCCCAACTTCTAAAACATTTTTGTGAAAGCACAAAAATATTGCCTTTTTATTTGACTTCTTTTGTTTGTGTTTTTCTTGTTTGATTTTTTGTTTGCTATCTTTGTTTGGGTTGCCATGTGTCTTCTATTTGCTTGCATCTTTGCTTGATAAAAATCTATTGATATGGATCCTCATCCAGTTGCTAATCTTTTCAAAGATCCAATTATGATGAACCAATTGCTAGTGAGTTGAGTGCAGTAGATTATCTGTATGAAGTTTTGCTTGAAAATCATGAATCTGAAAATTGTGATGAATTGTTAAACGAAATTTTTTTATGAAGTGATTCATGATAGCTCCTTGAATGAAAAGCATGATTGCAATGATTTTCCTATAAATTCTATTAATGTCAATTTGTGCTAATGATATGCAAAACCCCAAGCTTGGGGATGCTAATTTTGATGTGTCCACTACTTATTGCAATGATCATGATTGGGGTGATTCTTCTTATGATCTTGAAAATTTATTTGAGCCTCATGATGAATGTGAAATTGATAATAATTTTTGCGATAATATTGAAAGTGGGTTTGGAAGAGCATCAACTTTAAGTAAAAATAATACAACATATTTGGTGAGTGTTCAATCCTATGATTTTTTTGGTGAAAGTGGGTTTGGAGAGGTCATGACTTTGGTTGATGATAATCCCACTATATTGGAAGAGTGTGAACATTTCATGCATGGGGATAATGTAGAGAATATGTTATGTGATAGCTATATTGTTGAATTTTAATATGATCACACATCTAATTATTATGAGAGAGGGAAATATGGTTGTAGAAATTTTCATGTTGCTAAATTACCTCTCTTCATGCTGAGATTGTCTATGTTTTATTCTTCTTCCTTGCATATGCTTGTCTTTTCTTATCTTGATAATTTTTTTACTTATGAAATTCATATGCATTGGAAGTATGTTAGACATAAATGTGTTTGTCACTTGTTTTATGATGCTCTCTTTGCGCTTCAATTCTTATCTTTTATGTGAGCATCAAGAAAATTTCAAGCCTATCTTAATGGCTATAAAGAAAGCGCATGTTGGGAGGCAACCCAATGAATAAAATATATTTTCCTTTTTGCTTCTGTTTTTGTGTGTTCACACAATATGCTACTTTTATGATTGTGTTTTTTATGTTTTAGTTAGTGTTTGTGCCAAGTTAAGACTTTAGGGATAGCTTTGGGTGATAGTTGATTTGATCCTATTGAAAAATAGAAACTTTTGCGTCCAGTAACAGAATTGTTAAAGTTCACAGCAATGATGAAAAATTCTGAATTGTTTACACAAGATTTATAT
>NC_053025.1:520434964-520461506 GCF_003073215.2 Triticum urartu
GGACAGTAGTGTGGTGCCCCGCGGGGGCGTATATGGGTTATTGCCGTTAATTATCATTTCACTTTCTTCATCGTACCTTCCGACTATGTGCCCGTGCATGGATGGTTCCCGGCCCCAGCCGTGGGGGCGACCGACCCAGGCCCTGCGTGTGTGTCGCAGTGCCCGAGGGGCACGGACTGGAGGGGTGCTCCTGCAAAGGGCCCAGGTCGCGAACCCTTTAAGTGACTAGGATAGGAGCACTCGCGAGGGCGCTCGGCTCTCCTCCTCGCGAGGCCTTGAACAAGAGAAATCGAGGCAAGAGCATGAAAAGCCGAAGAATCGCAAGCCAAAGATGGCAACAACTTCAATAAAACTTCAAATGAAGACGAACAAGCCAACTGTGGAAAGCAAATGAAAAGCCGCGTACGGCACCTAGTCTAGTCTTCGACGTCTTCTCACCAGGGCGGAGCTAAGTGCTGCCACTGGGCGTGGGAGGGAGCCCCAGGGCCTAAGGCCGGCGCTCCTAAGACTCCGGGGCGTGTACAGCCCCAACTCATTATTATGTGAGAGTGTCACGGGCGGCGAGCTTCATAGGCGTTCGCCTTGCTTCACAGGCTCCAGGCCTTTTCCAAAACGCGATAGCTTCACAGGCACTCGCCTTGCTTCACAGGCTCCGGGCCTTTTTCAAAACGCGATAGCTTCACAGGCACTCGCCTTGCTTCACAGGCTCCAGGCCTTTTTCAAAACGCGATAGCTTCACAGGCACTTGCCCTGCTTCATAGGCTCCGGGCCTTTTTCAAAACGCGATAGCTTCACAGGCACTTGCCTTGCTTCACAGGCTCCGGGCCTTTTTAGGGGTAGAACCTCCGGAGGTGCTGGATGTTCCATGCATTCTGGACCGGCACTCCCTCCTGAGTCTCAAAGCGTGCTGAGCCGGGCCTAGAAACATGAACAACCTTGAACGGGCCCTCCCACATGGGAGAGAGCTTGTGCAGCCCTTCCCTGGAGAGGACCCGCCTGAGCACGAGGTCTCCTACCTCGAGTGTCCTGGGGCGGATGTTGCGGCAGTGATATCGCCGCAGCGCTTGTTGGTACCTCGCCGCTCGTAGCGCGGCTTCTCGGCAACGTTCCTCCCCCAGCATGAGGTCCATCCCCCGCATGGCGTCCTGTTGTGCCTCGTTGAACGCCAGGACCCGCGCGGAGCGATGTCTGACCTCGTGAGGGAGGACCGCTTCGGTTTGTAGACCAGGAAGAACGGGGTCTCCCCAGTCGGCTTGGTCGCGGTTGTGCGGACGGACCACAACACGGACTGAAGCTCGTCGTACCAACCTCTGCCACAGGCCTCCAGCTTCTTCTTGAACGTCCTGGTCTTGAGGCCCCTCAGGACCTCCGCATTGGCTCGCTCGGCCTGGCTGTTGCTTCGGGGGTGCGCCACTGAAGCGTAGCATATCTGCGTTCCAAGGTTAGTACAGTATGTTTTGAAGAGGTTACTGGTGAACTGCGAACCGTTGTCCGTGATGATGCGATTCGGCACCCCGAACCGGCTCACGATGCCCTTGATGAACTTGACCGCGGAACCCACGGGAATGGTGCGGACAGCCTCCACTTCAGCCCACTTGGTGAACTTGTCTATAGCAACGTAAAGGTAGCGGTAGCCCCCTGGCGCCCGAGGAAACGGTTCCAAGATGTCGAGCCCCCAGACTGCGAATGGCCATGAAAGGGGGATAGTCTGCAAGCCCCCTGCCGGCTGATGGATCTGCTTGGCGTGGAACTGGCAGGCCTCACAAGCTTTCACTAGTTCAACGGCATCATTGAGCGCGGTGGGCCAATAAAACCCACTGCGGAACGCCTTGCGGACAAGGGTCCGTGACGATGAATGATGTCCGCAGTCCCCACCATGTATATCTTCCAGTACCTCCTTCCCTTGCTCCCTGGAGATGCAGCGCCGGGATACATCGTTCGGTCGCTTCCGGTAGAGCTCTCCATCTCTGATGCAGTATGCCATGGCCTGGCGTACCACTCGCTCTGCTTCCTCCTCCTTCTCCGGCATTGTCCCTTGCGTCAAGTAGCTCCGGAGCTCCGTGATCCAACATCCCTCCTGAGGTTCCATCGTCAAGAGCAGGCGTGCTCCTGAGGCCGGGCCACAGGCCGGAGCTCCGGAGGCATGTGGCTGGGGGAGCTCCTCCCGATGCTGAGCCGTGTTTGATAGTGACGGCAAGGCTGAAGGCTTGAAGAGCCGTTCCTCGAAAATGCCAGGCTCCTGAGGTAACCGCCTGGACGCGCGTTTGGCGATGTCATCGGCCTCTTGATTGGTGCCACGGGGCACATGCTGCAACTCCAACCCCCAGAACTGCTTCTCCATCCTGCGGACCTCTATGAGGTAGGCCTCCATGTGCTCATCCTTCGGCTCGTACACCTTGTTGGAGAAATTGACAAGGAGCTGTGAATCGCCCTTGATGGTGAGGCATTTCACCCCCAGGGCAGCTGCGGCCTTCAAGCCTGCTATTAAACCTTCATACTCCGCTATGTTGTTGGAGACCTTTTCGCCTTGCTGGAAACAAAGCTGCACGGCGTAATAGAGTTTGTCCTGGGTGGGTGATATAAGCACCGCCCCAGCCCCTGCGTCGTGTCTGGAGAACGCCCCATCAAAGTACATGACCCAGCCTTCTGGCGCCTCGCTTCCCGGGGACAGGGACCGATCCTCGTCGGCCTTGAGTCCTGGCGCCTCCGTCCATTCTGCCACAAAATCCGCTAACGCTGCTCCCTTGATGACTCTGGTCATGCTGAATTCAAGCTGAAACGCTTGCAGCTCTATGTTCCACTCAGTGACTCTCCCAGCTGAATTGGGGCTCCTGAGCACCCTCTCCAGGGGGTATGACGAGACGACCTTGATGGGGTGACCCTGAAAATAGTGCCGCAGCTTGCGCGAGGCCACCAGTAGCGCGAGGAGGAGTTTCTGGGGCATAGGGTACCGCGCCCTTGCATCCCGCAACACTGTGCTGAGGAAGTACACTGGGTGCTAAACGAGGTGGAGTGCGTCAGTGCTGGCGGCTCCCTTTGGAGACCATGGCGCCTCTCGAGACAATGAGGCCTCCTGAGACTGGCCATCTGGGAGAGGGGCCTCTCCTGCCTCTGGTGCGCCCCTCTGCGGCGGCTGGTCCTCATCAGCTGCCGTGGCGGCTTCCGTGGGCCTTCCTCGTACCAGCTCCGCCTTGTCCTGGGCCGCTGCCGTGGTTCTGATTCGACGCTCCTCTCTGACTGCCACCAGGGCTGCGCTGGCGGAGTAGGGAGTGGCGGCGAGATAAAGCACCAGGGGCTCTTGAGGGCGCAGAGCCACCATGACCGGTGGGCTGGTCAGGTATTTCTTGAGATCCTGGAATGCCTTGTCGGCCTCTTCAGTCCACTCGAAGGGCCCCTTTTTCTTCATTAGCTGGAAGAAGGGTAGCGCTCGCTCCCCCAACTTGGAGATGAAGCGCCCTAGCGCGGTCACGCGCCCCGTGAGCTTCTGCATTTCTCTGAGGGTCTTTGGCGGGCTCATGTCTTCCACTGCCTTGACCTTCTCCGGGTTAGCCTCGATGCCTCGGTGAGACACGAGGAAACCCAGGAGCTTGCCCAAGGGGACTCCGAACACATATTTCTCTGGGTTGAGCTGTAGGTTCACTGCGTTGAGGCTCGCGAAGGTTTCCTCCAGGTCTTGTATCAAGGTCCTGGCCTCCCGAGATTTTACCACGATGTCATCGACGTAAGCTTCAACATTCTTCCCGAGCTGCGGGCCCAAGGTGATATGCATCAGCCGCTGAAAGGTCGCCCCTGCGTTACGCAGCCCGAATGGCATGCAGGTGTAGCAGTACACCCCACACGGGGTTAGGAAGGCTCTATTCTCGACGTCTTCAACCGCCATCTTGATCTGGTGATACCCAGAGAAGGCATCCAGGAAGCATAGTAGGTCGCATTCCGCAGTGGAGTCGATGATCTGGTCGATGCGGGGGAGTGGGAACGGATCTTGCGGGCATGCTTTGTTGAGGTTGGTGAAGTCGACACACATGCGTTCCTTCCCTCCCTTCTTTGGCACAACGACAGGGTTGGCCAACCAATCTGGGTATCGGACCTCGCGAATGACCCCAGCGGCCTCTAATTTGCGGGTCTCTTGGATGATGAAGGCCTGCTTTTCTATGGACTGCCGCCTGGCCTTCTGCTTCACAGGGCGCACGTTGGGGCATACGTTGAGGTGATGCTCGATTACACTCCTGTGGATCCCTGCCAACTGGTCTGGCTCCCAAGTGAATACCTTCTTGTTTGCGCGCAGGAACTCGACCAGGGCCTCCTCCTGCTCGGGTTTGAGGTGGGCGCCTATGGTGAAAGTGGCGTTGGTGGGCCCGTCCTCATCAACGGGTATCTGCTTGGTTTCTGCCTTGTCTTGGGTGAACAACTATTTCTTCTTGGCGGGCGCAGCCCCCTTGGGCTCGGGGGCCTCCAAGGCGGCGGGCTGTGCCGACGCCACTGTCTTGAAGACGAGCTTGAGCACCCGCAGAGCATCCCCAGTGTCCCCGTGCACGGTGAGGACACCGCTGCTCCCGGGCATCTTCATGAGGTTGTACGCCGGGTGCGTCGTGGCCATGAACTGGGCCAGCGCCGGGTAGCCAAGGATGGCGTTGTAGGGAAGGCCGATGGGGGCGATGTCGAAGTCGACTAGCTCCGTGCGGAAGTTTTCGTAGGTGCCGAAGGTCACTGGGAGCCGGATCTATCCCAAGGAGCCGGACGACCTGCCCCCAACGCCTGAGAAGGGCCGGCTGGGCTGCAGCCGTTCTAGGGGTATGCAGAGGAGGTTGAAGGCCTCGACTGAGAGCACGCTAAGGCCTGCCCCGCCATCGATGAGAGTTCTGGTAATGGCCACTTGGCAGATGGTGGGGGTGTACAGCATGGGGAGCGCGCCCGGGCAGGCCGAGTTGGAGGGGTGGTCCTCTGAGCTGAAGCTCAGGCCGGTCTCGGGCACCGCCCGATCCAGGGGAGCCCCCTGCCGCGTGGAAGCGGTGCTGACCCGGCGAATGAACGGCTTGACGTGGTAACTTGTAGGCGGCGCCTGCGAGCCGCCCAAGAGGGCCGCGACGACTGGGGGTGTCGGTGCAGCGCGATAGTCGGGGGAGAGGTTGCGGGCCCCCATGGGCGCAGGGAGCGCGCGGGACGAAGAACCAGCTGGGGCGAGCGAGGGAGTTGCGGTGCGGCCGTCTTGACGCACGGATGGATGCTGACATGATGCTTGCTGCTCGTCCCCCGCAGTGCCGGTGGCGGCGTTGTCGGCAGGTGACGGGGAACGGCGTGGATGCTTGCCGACAGGGGCTGTCTGGGTGACACGGGAAGAGAGTGCGGCCCGGCGCTCGGCGCGGGCCCGACGAGCGTCAGACATGGGCGCGACGGTCAGAGGAGAACGGGGCGGTGGAAGACGAATTCCGGCGCACCCCTACCTGGCGCGCCAAATGTCGGATTTTGGGTTCCGGCAGACCCTTGAGGTTCGAACACTGGGGTGCGCGCGGAGATTTCGCCTCCTACCTTCCTGCACCCCTCCGCCGTGCTAGGATCTAAAACCAAGGAAAGAACAACACAAGAGACTCAGGGTTTATACTGGTTCGGGCCACCGTTGTGGTGTAATACCCTACTCCAGTGTGTGGTGTGTGGATTGCCTCTTGGGCTGGTGATGATGAACAATACAAGGAAGGACAGCCTCGCGAGGGTCTGTTCTTGGCTGAGGCGATGAACTGCTGGGAGGAGTTCAGCCACCTTTCCCTTTCTCTCTCTCTCTCTCGATCGACCAAACCGGAACCCCTTTGCTGTGTGGGTGGCTGGTCCTATTTATAGTGGCCCTGGTCCTCTTCCCAAATATTGAGCGGGAAGGGAGCCAATAATGGCGGGCTAATTTGAAGGGCGGCAGCAAGTATCTACTATCCTGACAAAAGTAGTCTTCGCCTGCGTAAAGCTTTGGTGATGACGCCGTCTTGGGCTCCACGGTGACCTCCGTCTCGTAGTCCTCCTGGTCTTGGTCTCGTTGCACCGAAATGGCAACCTTTGCCTGATGCCTCGGTACTCCGCGGCTGCGCTTGCCCCCTTTGCACCAAAGAGGAAAGGAGGACGCTGCGTGGGCTGGCACCCGCCTGGCGCCCTGAGTTGTCATGGCTTGTGTCATGGGCACCTCGTGAGGTACCCCGACTTGATCTCTCCGCCTCCTCATGAGCCAGCCTGACGAGGCCGCGCCTGAGGAAGCTTCGCGTCGTCCGCCTCGCGAGGCTTGGCCCCTCGCGAGGGTCTTGGGTTTGTGTTGGTGAAGATGGGCCGTGCTAGGCCCCCTTTTGAGCCACGCCGCAGGCCGCAGGCAGGCAAGTCTGGGGACCCCCGTTCCTAGAACGCCGACAGCATTGGTATGGTATAGGTTATCTGATGATATGAGATCATGGGACTATAAAAGACTGAAGCTGGAATTTCATCAAAAATATTACCCTATGCATCTTATTCATCGTGATCGCAATTATATATATATAATTTCTGGCCTCGCGAGGATAAAGCATCGCTCAATCTTGGGGAAGGCTTAAATCAATGTAACATCCCAAAATTCTAAATTTTGGAATGTTATATTAAATAAATTATTATGATTGTTTGTTTATTGTTGTGTGGATGATTGTGTGAAACTGAGTGAAAATTGAAACTTTTTGAAAGTTGAATGAGAGGGAATAAAAGGACTTCCCCAAAACTTTCACCTTACATTTTGATCTCCATGAATTCAAATTCATTTCATCACAAAACCTTAGAGTGAAGATAATATGACTTCTTCCATTTAAAGAAATGAAAAGGGGTTTGAAAATGATTTGAATTTCAATTGAAATATTTCAAATTTAGAAACTTTAAGCAACTCAATGAGTTCATAAAATGACTTCTTCATATTTGAAGAAAGAGAGTTGGAAGTTCCAAAGAGATAAATTGGAAGTCACTTTGAATTTATTTGAAACTCGTTTTCCATTCGAAGTTGTTTGAAATTCCAAATTCAAATCCTCTTGGGAGTTATTTAGTGTTATATTCAAATTATTTTTATCCTAAAAGTAAATAAATAGAAATAAGGGTAAAATGATTCCCTTCAATAGAAAATTAGGAGAAAATAAATTTGAAATCATTTTGCTATTTTAAAAATGATTTTTATTGATTTTAAATGCAATGGTAGCGCTCTTCGACTTTTAGGATTTTTTAATGGAATTTAGTTGAACTTGAAAAATAGTTCATCTTATTGCTACTATTTTTCTGAGCATTTTGGTATATAATATGCTTATGTTGATTTTTTATTTACTTTCTCTGTGTTGCAGTTCTTCTTTCTGTAATGAAAAAAAGAAGAAAAAAAGATGACACACACATGCATGCGCCGGCCAGCCGGCCTATCCACAGGCCAGCGAGGCCATGGGCCAGCCGCAGCGCTAGGGCACCAGTGGCCTGCCAGGCCAGCGCTAGGAGGCCAGCGCCGCCCGCACGAGCCGTGTGCTCCTCCTGTGCTCGCTACCCACTGCTACGCTGACGCATGGGGCCCGCCCTTCGTCTCCAATCTCCGCTCGTTCCACTCGGATAGAGCACGCACTCGCGCTCCCGCAACCACCAGCGCCATTGCCCTCGCGGATAAAGTTATCCGCTGCACCCCGAGCCCTCTGCTCGCGCCTATAAAAGCCTCGGAGGCTCCTCTCTCCATTCTACCACTCCATGTCATCCCTAGCTCCTCGCAACCGCCGCACTGCCGTGTGGGATCTCGCCGAAGTCGGAGTATCTCGCCGGAGTTTTCCCTCGCCGTAGACTCCCCTACCTTCACTTTGTTTCTGTCAATCTTCATTACTCCCTGAGGCGCATCTTATGGACATGTTTTCGCCGCCTAGGTCTCGCCGGAACCGCTGCCCTGACGACCTGCGTCCTCGCCGGAGCACGGAGCCGTCGTCCCTGCGCAGCACAACCCCGACGCCCTCGAGGACACCCGCCTCCACCACCGGATTGCCCACGCCGCGCCCAACCTCCCTGACTCCTTCCCCGTCGCCGAGGAGCGCCGGAGTCGCCGCCCCATCACCGGCCAACGCCAACGCCGCTGTCCCTGTTTGTCGTTGTCGTCATCGTAAGAGAACCCTCATGTTCGCTTCGTTTAGTTTTTTTATTATTATTTATTAGTATTAGATCGGTTAACCACGGTTCGTTTAAACCAAACGGTTTTGATTAAAACGGATTGTTGGTTTTCTTTAGTTTAGCCCCGGTTGCTGTTTTTTTCCTATTTAGCGGTTGTTCGCCCTGTAAGCCTCATAGCGAACAACTTGCAGCCCATAGAAATCTACCACGTGGCCAGGACCTGTTCGTGATTACTTTCTTCACCGTTCAGTCCCTGGAATTAGCAGTTTAGCCCCTAAACTTAGAATAGCCACAACTTTTTAACCGTAAGTCCAAATTCGATGAAACCAGCGGCAAAATGTTCGTCTCGAATAGCTTTATCCAAAAAACAACTTTGAGAACTTTTGGCCAAATTCAAATTTGAACTTTATTCAGATTTGAATTCAAACTTCAATTGACCATATCTCCTAAACCGTAGCTCCGATTGATGTGATTCTTTTTGCATCGTGTCACCATTGCCAAACCCTATCACTTGGACCTATCTCACGATATTTTTTCACACATTAGGATCTGTCCATAGTAGTTTTACTCGTATGCCTAGTAGGCATGGTCCACGTCACAATTTTTGGCACCCATGCCCTATGTTGTTTTGCACTTAGTATTTACTTTTGATAGTTAAGTGTGTTGTGTGTTCCTTTGGATTTTCCGAGTCTTTTCATGTTGCATGTTATTTGGTTCTCTGAAATGATTGCTTATGTGGATGCAATGTTTGACTTTATAGATTTTCATCGAAGAGTGACGAATAGTTCTATTAAGTAAATTTCTGAGAGTGATATAATCTTCATCAACTATTACCAGGCAAGTTCACATTTGACCATTCTTCCAATTACCTATGTTTTATATTATGCACTTAGTCCTTTTCTGGTAGGATTGCATGGTAGGATTTATTGATGCCAGATGGCTATGCCGTTACCTAGTAGTTCATTGAGGTAGTTTGAATCATATACCTTTGTCACCACCGCGTAAGTTTAATTTTGCCTCGCCAATGTAGACGTGGATTGGGAAGTGTTCATTGTGGGAGATGAGTGACAAAGTAGTAAGTAGAACCAAGATAACTTAATGAACTACCTGGGCGGAGGTTTGGTTTGAATGGTGGCGAAGTACAGTGGGAGCATGCATGGGAAATCCATGGTGGTGCACCACTAGTGGTCCGTCCGCCCAGACTCAAAGAGATCACTCGTATTCTCATGTCTAGAAGCTTACATGTGCAGCCACAAGCCAATATGGGCTCTGGCTTAGTTGAGTAGTTAGTGTGACCCCTTCTGGGATGGGCTAGAAGATGTAGAATGAGTAGGTGTACCGGCCTATCCATGGGTTAAGGGGGAATACTTTCGAAAGACTATGTCTCGGTCATCCTATTCTCAAATGCCAAGCAGTGCGAGAACTTCAAGGGAGGTGATCGAGTCTTGTGGGGAAAAGTGTGCAAACCTCTGCAGAGTGTTAAAACCTAATCGATTAGCCGTGTCCCCGGTTACGGACAACTTGAGCATGTAGTAGTGGAAATGCTGGGAGATCTCATCACTCTTAATTAAACAGTTGGGTTGCAAATGAAACTTTGGGAATGGATTGAGTTGGGTTTACCAACTCATTCTATGCTATACAGTAGTGGTAGAATAATATCTTTTATTCTAGGGAAAACTAGCTTTATGCAACAAAACTAAACTTAGAGCTTTCCACCAGCCAAATTGCATGTACAATAGGTTCATTATTCTTATGATGTGACTTGCCAGTACATTCAATGTACTGACCCACAGGGCTGGAACGTCTTATGTTGCAGGAATTTTCTACGACGAGTAAGAGTTACGTTGTAGGGTTACGGTCTACACTCAACTTGCCGTTGGCGTTGATGGACTCCACACCCTTATGTTTGTTTCCGCTGAGACTTATGAGGTATATATCAGTTTTACGTTATTTATACATGTGATTGCACTTTGATATATACATTGATGTACTGTGTGTGCCAGCATACCGATCCAGGGATGGCACGGATACACAGAGGCTTGAGAATTTGAGGTCGGGTCGCTACAATCAGTGTTATATTCATGCCCCAATCATGAGCTCCAGAGAGAAATAATTATGCAAAGTTTCTATGCTCGACTTTCTGAAAACAATCGCAACATGCTCGATACTTCTTGTGCTGGCTCTTTTATGATGAAGACTATTGAATTCAGATGGAATTTATTGGACAGAATTAAATGCAACTCTGAAGATTGGGACCTCGACGAAGGTAAGGAGTCAGGTATGACACCTAAGTTTGATTTTGTTAAATCTTTTATGGATACCGATATTTTCCGTAAGTTTAGCACTAAATATGGACTTGATTCTGAGATAGTAGCTTCTTTCTGTGAATCTTTTGCTACTTATGTTGATCTCCCTAAGGAGAAGTGGTTTAAATATCATCCTCCCATAGAAGTAAAAGTAGCTGCACCTATTAAAGTTGAAGAAAACACTGTCACTTATAATGATCCTATTGTTCCTACTTCTTATATTGAGAAACCACCTTTCCCTGTTAGAATAAAGGATCATGCTAAAGCTTCAACCGTTGTTTATAAAAGCGATATTAGAACATATACACCTCCTGAGCAATTTAAAGTAGAACCTAATATTGCTATTGTTAAAGATCTCTTGTCTGATAATTTTGATGGGCATGTTATTCAGTTCGAAGGTGAAACTGCTAGAATTGCTAAACCTTGTGATAAAGATAAACATAGACCTGTGGTAGGCGTGCCTGTTATTTCTGTTAAAATAGGAGATCACTGTTATCATGGCTTATGTGATATGGGTGCTAGTGATAGTGTTATACCTCATGACTTATACAAAGAAATTATGCATGATATTGCACCTGTTGAGTTAGAAGATATTGATGTCACAATTAAACTTGCCAATAGAGATACTATTTCAGCAATGGGAATTGTTAGAGATGTTGAAGTCTTGTGTGGGAAAACTAAATATCTTGCTGATTTTATTGTTCTTGGTTCCCCACAAGATAGCTTTTGTCCCATTATATTTGGTAGACCCTTCTTAAATACTGTCAATGCTACCATAGACTGCACTAAGAATATTGTTACTGTTGGCTTGGATGATATGGTTCATGAGTTTAATTTCTCTAAATTTAGTAAACAACATCGTGAGGAAGAATTACCCAGTAAGGATGAAATTATTGGTCTTGCTTCTATTGCCGTACCTCCTAGTGATCCTTTAGAGCACTATTTGCTAGACCATGAAAATGATATGTTCATGAATGAAAGAAGGGAAATAGATGAAGTATTCTTTAAACAGGAACCTATTTTGCATCATAACCTGCCTGTTGAAATTTTGGGGGATCCTCCTCCACCCAAGGGTGATCCCGTGTTTGAGCTTAAACCTTTGCCTGATAATCTTAAATATGCTTATCTTGATGAAAAGAAGATATATCCTATTATTATTAGTGCTAACCTTTCAGAGCATGAAGAAGAAAATTATTGAAAACTCTGAAGAAGCGTCGTGCTGCTATTGGATATACTCTTGATGATCTTAAGGGCATTAGTCCCACTCCATGTCAACATAAAATAAATTTGGAAGCAGATGCCAAACCAGTTCGTGATCCTCAACGACGTCTGAATCCTAAAATGAAAGAAGTGGTAAGAAAAGAAATACTCAAGCTTCTGGAGGCAGGTATAATTTATCCCGTTGCTCATAGCGAGTGGGTAAGTCCTGTCCATTGTGTCCCTAAGAAGGGAGTTATTACTGTTGTTCCTAATGATAAAGATGAATTGATTCCACAAAGAATTATCACAGGTTATAGGATGGTAATTGATTTCCGCAAATTAAATAAAGCTACTAAGAAAGATCATTACCCCTTACCTTTTATTGATCAAATGCTAGAAATATTATGCAAACACACACACTATTGCTTTCTAGATGGTTATTCTAGTTTCTCTCAAATACCTGTGGCAGCTGATGATCAAGCAAAGACCACTTTTACTTGCCCTTTCGGTACTTTTGCTTATAGACGTATGCCTTTTGGTTTATGTAATGCACCTGCTACCTTTCAAAGATGCATGATGGCTATATTTTCTGACTTTTGTGAAAAGATATGTGAGGTTTTCATGGACGATTTCTCTGTTTATGGATCCTCTTTTGATGATTGCTTGAGCAACCTTGATCGAGTTTTGCAGAGATGTGAAGAAACTAATCTTGTTCTGAATTGGGAGAAATGCCACTTTATGGTTAAGAAGGTATTGTCTTGGGGCATAAAATTTCTGAAAGAGGCATTGAAGTTGATAAAGCTAAAGTTGATGCTATTGAAAAGATGCCATGTCCCAAGGACATTAAAGGTATAAGAAGCTTCCTCGGTCACGCCAGGTTTTTATAGGAGGTTCATTACGGACTTCTCAAAAATTTCTTG
This sequence comes from Triticum urartu, assembly GCF_003073215.2. Lineage (NCBI taxonomy): Eukaryota > Viridiplantae > Streptophyta > Magnoliopsida > Poales > Poaceae > Triticum > Triticum urartu. Next base: position 520,447,506 of record NC_053025.1, read on the forward strand.
GCCTCTGACTAATCTATTACAAAAAGATATTCCTTTTGTCTTTGATGATGATTGTGTAGAAGCATTTGAAATACTTAAGAAAGCATTAATTCTGCACCTATTGTTCAGCCACCTGATTGGAATTTACCCTTTGAAATTATGTGTGATGCTAGTGATTATGCTGTAGGTGTGTTCTAGGGCAAAGAGTTGATAAGAAATTAATGTTATTCCAATATGCTAGTAAAACTCTAGACAATGCTTAGAGAAATTATGCTACTACTGAAAAAGAATTTTAGCAGTTGTATTTTCTTGTGATAAGTTCAGACCTTATATCGTTGATTCTAAAGTAACTATTCACACGGATCATGCTGCTATTAAATATCTTAAGGAAAAGAAAGATACTAAACCTAGACTTATTAGATGGGTTCTCCTGCTACAAGAATTTGATTTGCATATTGTTGATAGAAAGGGAGCTGAGAACCCCGTTGCAGACAACTTGTCTAGGCTAGAGAATGTTCTTGATGACCCACTACCTATTGATGATAGCTTTCCTGATGAACAAATTAAATGTCATAAATGCTTCTCATACTGCTCATGGTATGCTGATTATGCTAATTACATTGTTGCTAAATGTATACCACCTAGTTTCACATACCAGCAAAAGAAAAAGTTCTTCTATGATTTGAGACATTACTTTTGGGATGACCCACATCTTTATAAAGAAGGAGTAGATGGTATTATTAGACGTTGTGTACCTGAGCATGAACAGGAACATATCCTACGCAAGTGTCACTTCGAGGCTTATGGAGGACACCATGCTGGAGATAGAACTGCACATAAGGTATTTTAATCTGGTTTTTATTGGCCTACTCTCTTCAAGGATGCCCGTAAGTTTGTCTTGTCTTGTGATGAATTTCATAGAATTGGTAATATTAGTAGACGTCAAGAAATGCCTATGAATTATTCACTTGTTATTGAACCATTTGATGTTCGGGGTTTTTATTATATGGGACCTTTTCCTTCCTCTAATGGTTATACACATATTTTAGTTGCTGTTGATTACGTTACTAAGTGGGTAGAAGCTAGTCCAACTAGTAGTGCTGATCATAACACCTCTATTAAGATGCTTAAAGAAGTTATTTTCCCGAGGTTTGGAGTTCCCAGATATTAATGACTGATGGTGGTTCACATTTTATTCATGGTGCCTTTCGTAAAATGCTTGCTAAGTATGACGTTAATCCATAGAATTGCATCTCCTTATCACCCTCAGTCTAGTGGTCAAGTAGAATTAGTAACAGAGAGCTCAAATTAATTTTGCAAAAGACTGTCAATAGGTCTAGAAAGAATTGGTCCAAGAAACTTGATGATGCATTATGGGCCTATAGAACTGCATATAAAAATCCTATGGGTATGTCTCCGTATAAAATGGTCTATGGTAAAGCATGTCACTTACCTCTTGAGCTAGAACATAAGGCATATTGGGCTATTAAAGAGCTCAACTATGACTTCAAACTTGCCGGTGAGAAGAGGTTATTTGACATTAGCTCACTTGATGAATGGAGAACCCAAGCCTATGAAAATGCCAAATTGTTTAAAGAAAAAGTTAAAAGATGGCATGACAAAAGGATACAAAAGCGTGAGTTTAATGTAGGTGATTATGTATTGCTATACAACTCTCGTTTAAGATTTTTTGCAGGCAAACTTCTCTCTAAATGGGAAGGTCCTTACGTTATCGAGGAGGTCTATCGTTCCGGTGCCATAAAAATCAACAACTTCGAAGGCACAAATCCGAGGTGTGAACGGTCAAAGAATCAAACATTATATCTCAGGTAATCCTCATAAATGTTGAAACTAATATCATTGAAACCGTAACCCCGGAGGAATACATAAGGGACACTTTCCAGAATGTTTCAGACTCCAAAAAGGAATAGGTATGTGGTACGGTAAGTAAACCGACTCCAAACAGTTCTAATGGCAATTTTTCTCCGTTTTGGAATATTTAGAAAATAAGAAGCAGACCAGAAAGGACACGAGGCTTCCACGAGGGTGGAGAGCACGCCCTACCCCCTTGGGCGCGCCCCCTATCTCGTGGGCACCTCGTGTGCTCTCCGGACTCCGTTTTCTTGCATGATACTTCTTTTCGTCGGTAAAAATTCATTATATAATCTCCCAAAGGTTTTGACCACTGTATCACGCAAAAATCTCATGTTCTTGTTTCGAGTTGTTTTCTTGCCAGGGTTGTCAAGGCCAAGCATCAATGTCTTCTCCTCCTCCAACATGAGGGTAACGATTCTTGCTAATGACGATAGAGCTGAGAGAGAAGAGCCCGGAAGATCACAGGATGAGGGATCAAGAAGGCCACGAAGGACCAAAAGTTCCAGGCAGCAGAAGACATTCCTTCACTTGATCACAATCTTCTTAACCCCAACTGATCGAAGCTTTCAAGATGATGAGTTTAGCTCGTATACAAACAAGGTAATCTCACACCGTGAAAATTATATTGTTGAAGAGCATATCATCGGCACTCAAGGGCATTATCCGCAAGTTGGAAGACCTCCTACGCTCGATGTGCGACTATCCATCATCACCAACACCCTCTTCACCGACAAAGAAGGAGATATAAACACATGGGTATGATCTAGTTGTGAGTTTTGCTTTATGATCCTTCTATGTAATCGAGTCCGTGAGGTATATAACAAAGATTAGTGTTGAGTCAAGGGCTTGATTTCTATGATCTTAAGGGAATTGAATAAAATAAAAGAGAAGAAATAAAAAGAAACAAAGAGATCATATGGATCTTATGGAGAGTAATGAGCTCACATATAAATAGTATGATGAATAAAGGTTGTTGAGAGTTGACAAACATAGTTTTGGTCATCGTTACAATTAATAGGAAGTAATAAAGAAAGAGAGGTTCACATATAAATATACTATCTTGGACATCTTTTATGATTGTGAGCACTCATTAAAGTATGGCATGCTAAGAGTTGATCTTGGACAAGGAAGACAACGTAATGGGTTATGTTTTCTTACATCTGAGAGAAAGTATATTGTCATGGATCATCCAACATGTTGAGCTTGCCTTTCCCTCTCATGCTAGCCAAGTTCTCTGCACCAAGTAGAAATACTACTTGTGCTTCCAAATATCCCTAAACCCAATTTTGCCATGAGAGTCCACCATATCTACCTATGGATTGGGTAAGATCCTTCAAGTAAGTTGTCATCGGTGCAAGCAATAAAAATTGCTCTCTAAATATGTATGAATTATTAGTGCGGAGAAAATAAGCTTTATACGATCTTGTGATATGGAAGAAATAAAAGTGACGGACTGCATAATAAAGGTCCATATCACAAGTGGCAATATAAAGTGACGTTCTTTTGCATTAAGATTTTGTGCATCCAACCATAAAAGTGCATGACAATCTCTGCTTCCCTCTGCGAAGGGCCTATCTTTTACTTTTATCTTCTACCTTACATAAGAGTCATGGTGATCTTCACCTTTCCTTTTTACATTTTATCCTTTGGCAAGCAAATGTGTTGGAAAGATCCTGATATATATAGCTAATTGGATGTGAGTCTTCATGAACTATTATTGTTGACATTACCCTTGAGGTAAAACATTGGGAGGCAAAACTATAAGCCCTATCTTTCTCTGTGTCCGATTAAAACTTCATACCCATAAATATTGCGTGAGTGTTAGCAATTGTGAAAGACTAAAAGATGGTTGAGTATGTGGACTTGCTAAAAAGCTCTTATATTGACTCTTTCCTATGTTATGATAAATTGCAATTGCCTCAATGACTGAGATTAGAGTTTGTTGGTTCTCAATTAAGTTTATGATTCAACTTGAAATTGTGATTGAATTGTTACTTTACCATAAGAGATCATATGACAATATATATATATGTATGTATATATATATATACATCTGGGCTATTCTGTTACTAGTAACAGAATATTATTCTGTTACCCTTTTTGAACTGACGGTTTCAGGTGGTTGAACTGATGTTTTCGAAGCGGTTGAACTGATGCTTTCAGTTGTGTTTAACACATCGTCTTCTTTAGTTCAAAAACTTTTTGTAATTTTTTTGTCGGAACGTGGCGTGTAATATATCGTTGGAAAGCTCTTGACAACCATATTTCAAGTATATTGAACGTTTTTGCAAAATCATTATGGTTTAAGAGCAGTTTTGAAAAAACCATTTTTTTCAAAACCGAAAACGTGAATCGTATTTTGGACTCAATTTTCAAACGGTTTGTCGGAATTGAGCAAATAAGATGGCGTTGGAAAGCTGGTGAAAATCCGCATCTTCCATATATGTATTGTTTTTTCTAATTCTATATGATTTAAAAGTAATTTGAAAAACGGTGAAATTCTGGGCGAAACGTATTTTCGCGATTTTTTGCAAACGGTTTGTCGGATTGACGCAAATGATACGGTTTGGAAAGCTATGTAAAATGCGCAACTTTTTCGTATAGAAATATTTTTCTAATTCCTTACGGTTTAAAAACGAATTCGAATACGGTCAAATTTGATTTTGAACGCGATTTTTTTTAAAAGTTTGTCGAAATATGGCAAATAATATACCGTTGGATAGCTATCGAAAATGCGAAACTTAGTCATGTTGAACGTTTTCTCTACTTCGCAACCGTTTAAGAGTAATTTTGAATACGGCATGACGGATCCTGCTGTTTTCTCGTGTGAAAAACAGAGTAGTCGTACTGATATATATGTATGTTTGTACTGAGCTATTTTTTGTAGAGTAATTTTGAATGGTTCCGAAAAAGGGTGCTTGTACTGATGCTTGCATGGGTTTGTACTAAGCGTGTTTTCACTAACTAGACTTTGCTCTATTTTTTGGTAATATTTTTCTCGTAAGTTTTCAACGGTTTACTGTATCGTCGCCCCTGTACTTGTATGGTTTGTATCATCGAACTGAATGATATTTTATTCAAAAAGAAAATGTGTTTGTTTTGTTTCCTTTTTTAACTCAACATTTTTTTGACAACGTTGTTCTGAACTTCTCTCATTTTACGACTTGTACTGAGGTACTTACTAAGCAGGATTTTCATGGGGTTTCTTTTTTTGCTTGAACTTTACAATTTGAATTTCTGCCATTTCTTTTATTCCGAACGGACCACCGTTTTTAACTCGTACTGAGGTACTTACTACGCCCGAACTGGGGTGGTTGTCGCGATGCAAGGAAGATGTTGTGCGGCGGCGTGAGGTGAGACACCGGCTGCGTATAGAGGATCACGTGGAAGCGCTGCGTAGAGCGTGGTCTAGCGGCACGCTAGAGGGAGGACCATGGCGGGGGGGCACGCTCGGGGGGGGGGGGGGGGGCGGCATGCTGGGGGGAGGGACTACGGGGCTGCGCGCGGGGGGGAAGGGGTGGCGGGGCTGCGCGCTGGAGGAAGAAGAAAGGCGGGGTAAGTTGGGGTCGCCGCGGCATGGGTCTGGTCCGGCGGCATCGGGGTGCGTCGGGCAGGGGCGTCGCGCGGCAGGGAGGGAGGAGGTGGTCCACCGGCGGGGAGGGGGCAGTGCACGGCGGGGGAGGGAGGAGGCGGCGCACAGCGGGGGAGGGAGGGTGCGGCGCACCGGCGGGGGAGGCGCACGGCGGGGGAGGGAGGGGGCGGCGCACCGGCAGGGAGGGAGGGGGCGGTGCGCGATGGGGAAGGGAGGGGGCGGAGCGCCGGCGGGGTGGGAGGGGGCGGCGCGCTGGAGGAGGAGTTGGGGATCGGGAGGGAGGTGGTGGGTTCGGTCACCGTCGGTCCTATATAGGGCCGAAGGGTAACAGAATATTATTTTGTTACTAGTAACAGAATAGCCCTGTCCTATATATATATATGTTGTTGTTCTAAGAATGATCATGATGCCCTCATGTCCGTATTTTATTTTTATTGACACCTCTATCTCTAAACATGTGGACATATATTTTTCGATTTCGGCTTTCGCTTGAGGACAAGCGAGGTCTAAGCTTGGGGGAGTTGATACGTCCATTTTGCATCATGCTTTTATATCGATATTTATTGCATTATGGGCTGTTATTACACATTATGTCACAATACTTATGCCTATTCTCTCTTATTTTACAAGGTTTACATAAAGAGGGAGAATGCCGACAGCTGGAATTCTGGGCTGGAAAAGGAGCAAATATTAGAGACCTGTTCTGCATAGCTCCAAAAGTCCTGAAACTTCACGGAAGTTATTTCCAGAATATATAAAAAACTGAGCGCAAGAAGTACCAGAGGGGGGCCACCCACCAGCCATGAGGGTGGGGGCGCGCCCTACCCCCCTGGGCGTGCCCCCTGCCTCGTGGGACCCATGGTGACCCTCTGATGCCCATCTTCTGCTATATGGAGTCTTTCGTCGAGAAAAAAATCATAAGCAAGCTTTCAGGACGAGACTCCGCCGCCATGAGGTGGAACCTTGGCGGAACCAATCTAGGGCTCCGGTGGAGCTATTCTATCAGGGAAACTTCCCTCAGGGAGGGGGAAATCATCACCATCGTCCATCACCAATGATCCTCTTATCGGGAGGGGGTCAATCTCCATCAACATCTTCACCAGCACCGTCTCATCTCAAACCCTAGTTCATCTCTTGTATCCAATCTTTGTATCCAAACCTCAGATTGGTACCTGTGGGTTGCTAGTAGTGTCGATTACTCCTTGTAGTTGATGCTATTTGGTTTACTTGGTGGAAGATCATATGTTCAGATCCATTATGCATATGAATACCCCTCTGATTATGAACATGAATATGCTTTGTGAGTAGTTACGTTTGTTCCTGGGGACATGGGAGAAGTCTTGCTATAAGTAGTCATGTGAATTTGGTATTCGTTCGATATTTTGATAAGATGTATGTTGTCATCCCTCTAGTGGTGTCATGTGAACGTCGACTACATGACACTTCACCATTGTTTGGGCCTAGAGGGAGGCATTGGGAAGTAACAAGTAGATGATGGGTTGCTAGAGTGACAGAAGCTTAAACCCTAGTTTATGTGTTGCTTCATAAGGGGCTGATTTGGATCCATATGTTTCATGCTATGGTTAGGTTTACCTTAATACTTCTGTTGTAGTTGCGGATGCTTGCAATGGGGGTTAATCATAAGTGGGATGCTTGTCCAAGTAAGGACAGCACCCAAGCACCGGTCCACCCACATATCAAATTATCAAAGTACCGAACGTGAATCATATGATCGTGATGAAAACTAGCTTGACGATAATTCCCATGTGTCCTCGGGAGGGCTTTCCTACATATAAGAGTTTGTCCAGGCTTGTCCTTTGCTACAAAAAGCATTGGGCCATCTTGCTGCACTTTATTCACGCTTGTTACTTGTTACTCGTTACCAATTATTACCTTATCACAAAACTATCTGTTACCGATAATTTCAGTGCTTGCAGAGAATACCTTGATGAAAACCGCTTATCATTTCCTTCTGCTCCTCGTCGGGTTCGATATGCTTACTTGTTGAAAGGACTACGATAGATCCCCTATACTTGTGGGTCATCAGTAGCGTGCCGACGGTGATCACATCGACTTTGGAACCATTTCCCAAGCGCATCATCACCTCGTCCTTAGCCAATCTTTGCTTAATCCGTAGCCATGTTTTGAGTTACAAATATTAGCAACAAAACCAGTATCAAATACCCAGGCGCTACTGCGAGCATTAGTAACATTCACATCAATAACATGTATATCAAGTATACCTTTCACTTTGCGATCCTTCTTATCCGCCAAATACTTGGGGCAGTTCCGCTTCTAGTGACCAGTCCATTTGTCGTAGAAGCACTCGGTGTCGGTGTCAAAACTGGCGGACCTCTGGTAGGGGGTCCCGAACTATGCGTCTAAGGCGGATGGTAACAGGAGGCAGGGGACACAATGTTTTACCCAGGTTCGGGCCCTCTTGATGGAGGTAAAACCCTACGTCCTGCTCGATTTATTCTTGATGATATGGGTATTACAAGAGTTGATCTACCACAAGATCAGAGAGGCTAAACCCTAGAAGCTAGCCTATGGTATGATTGTATGTTGTCCTACGGACTAAAACCCTCCGGTTTATATAGACACCGGAGGGGGCTAGGGTTACACAAGGTCGGTTACAAAGGAGGAGATATACATATCCGTATTGCCTAGCTTGCCTTCCACGCCAAGTAGAGTCCCATCCGGACACGAGACAAAGTCTTCAATCCTGTATCTTCATAGTTTAACAGTCCGGCCAATGGAGATAGTCCGGCGATCCGGAGACCCCCTAATCCAGGACTCCCACAGTAGCCCTTGAACCAGGCTTTCAATGACGATGAGTCCGGCGCGCAGTATTGTCTTCAGCATTGCAAGGCGGGTTCCTCCTCCGAATATACCACGGAAGAATTTGAATATAAGGATAGTGTCCGACCCTGCCAAATAAGTTCCACATACCACCGTAGAGAGAATAATATTTTCACAAATCCAATTTGCTGACTTGTTTCGGCAACACGACATTACGTCACGGCCTGGTGATTATTCGAACCGTTTCCTTTAACTAGCCACGCACATAACGCGAGGCAGTTTTTTGACACGTCTTGTCAAAGCAGAGATCGTGCCCCCCTAATTACAGGATTCTCATCAATACGGTCGTGGGTAACCCAACCGTGTCTAGGACTCCTAGATTATAGGCAAGTCTCAAACGGCTATGGAGAGGACGCTTGATATTCCCCTCTTTATAAAGGGACAAGGCTTTTACTTTTTTTCCTCCCGTGCTCAATCGAATCCTTCCCCCGCCTCGAGTTCTAACACCCAAAGCCCAGGTCAGGTGCTTCGGACCTTCAATCATGTCCAGATCTAGCCTTCAAGGCCGGTGGATGCCCTCCTCCATTACGGAAGAGGATATGAAGAAGTTGAGGGAGGCTAGATACCTGACCGCCGAGGTTTCGCATCGGCTGCCTGCCCGAGGGCAGGTCGTCCCTACTCCTGAACCCAACGAGAACGTTGTGTTCATCTCCCACTTCGTCCGAGGTCTAGGCCTCACCCTGGATCCCTTTGTTAGGGGTTTGATATTCTATTACGGGCTAGATTTCCACGACCTAGCCCCGGACTCCTTTCTCCACATCTCGACATTCATTGTCGTGTGTGAGGCCTTCCTCCGCGTTACCCCTCACTTCGGCCTGTGGCTCAAGACCTTTGACGTGAAGCCGAAGATGGTCGAGGGGCAGTACGCAGCGTGCGGAGGCGCATTAATAAGCAAGATAGCAGGAGCTCCATGGCCCAAAGGTTCCTTTCTAGAGGTGTCTGGATTATGGAAACAGGAGTGGTTTTACATCACAGCTCCCAGAAGTGCCAAGTGGGTGGCTGCCCCTGCTTTCCGCTCGGGCCCTCCTCCACAACTGATGTCATGGATTAGCAGAGGACCGAGCTGGGGTCCAGCCAAGGACGTGCCTATACTGCAGAGCCGCATTCGCGATCTCTTCGAAGGAGATTTCAGTCTGGTTACAGTGGCGCAAGTCATGCTGGTTCGTCGAGTCCAGCCTTGCAAACGCCGGCCCCTCCGCATGTGGGAGTTCAACCCAGAAGGGCCGCGTACTATTCAGTATTTCCTCGGCCTGACACACGAGGAGATGTACAAATCATTCTTCGGACCCCAAATAGAGTGTCCGGATACTACCGAGGACGTGGGCCTGAGCAGCAACCGTACCGCCGACCAAGTAAGTAATCCTTTAGCCGAACACACCGTCTTTTATTTACCATGACGTCATTCTGAGAAGTCGCTCTTTGACCAGGACTGGCTAACAAAGGCGAAGATGATTCGGTGTTCAGCCCCCCTTCCTGAGGGTTTGGAGAATCCGGTACTGGAAAAGATGCTCGAGCTAGCACCCTGCCCGGAGCCCTCAAAGGAAGATAAAGGGGGGAATAATGAGGTCGAAAGTGGGCCCCCATCGCTACCAATTCCAACTGAGGGAATGAGCACCTCCGTGAAGGAGGATAACCAAGGAGAAGAATCTGACCTTCTCTCACTTCGGGGAAGGAAGAGGACTGCCTCTGAAGATCCGGAAACCGAGGCTTCCAAACGGGAGAAGAAGTCTCCACTAGAGGTTCCTACCTTGGAGGGTGCTTTTGCCGCACAAAGTCCGCGCGAGGATCAGCCCTCCAACGAGCTGTAAGTAATCAGAAAGTACTTTAATAGTGGAGATATACTACCTTACCTCTGAGGAAAATAACCAAAGCGTTTATCTTGCAGTTCGGATCTTAGCCCTTCTCAGCAGAGCTCGTCTTCAGGGGATCTTCTTCCGGAGATGATGGAGAGCGAAACGCCTCCCCCGGACTCCCCCGCTCAAGAAGCGGGCGACCTTGAAGTGTCGTTGCAGGGGGCCTCTCCGGATCCTGTGAGGCCAGAAGATAATCCTATAGTCACCCGAAGTCCCCAGCGTCCGGCTCTTGAAGAGAGCAAACAAAAGAGTCCAGCACCACCTGGTATGCGGTCGGATGTACTGAGGGAGCTGTTGGAGCGAGCGGCCATCTCAGAAGAACACCGTACGTTGATGGGTACAGTGATGGAAATAATTTCATCCACCGAAAGTGGATTGCATGGAGCCTTTATGAGTCTACTGACGGGCTTTGAGGTACGTGAAACGATATACTTTTTGATAGTACCGCACATTTTTAGGTGTGCCCTGTGTAGATAGTAGCCCCTGAGACTGTGGTCATCGTCGAGAACGGCGGCGAACAGAGGATCGTAGTCCTAGGTAATAATCATACCGCTTTATGTGCAGGTGATGGGAGCTCTGGTGGCTAGCCGGACTAATGAGTTTGCCGAACTAAAGCGGCAACTGGATGCGGCAGATGCCGACATGGAGCTTGTTAACAAGTGTCTTGATGAGGCACAGGGTAAGTAATGTTTTTCCGGTCACCATCACATAGTAAGAGCAACATGATGCCAGTATCTTTAATATGTTGTGACTGCAGACGGAGCTGCCACCGTGGAGACCCTTCGGGCGGAACTTGCCCGAGCCAAGGAACAAGCAAGAGTTAGTAATGCGGTTGCTTTGAAGGCGGCCGAAGATTTAAGAGCCGAGAAGGCCGCGCATTCCGAAAGCAAAGAGAAGATGGCCAAGATGGCCGTAGAATTAAAATACACTGCCGACCGTTGCCAGTTCCTTGAAAAGGAGAACCGAGTGAAGGCAGCGGACCTTGAAAAGGCCACGATGGTGACCAAAGACACTCGCTCTGCTATGAGGGCGAAGAAGGAGGAGTTGTGCGAAGCCGGGGATATTGCGGTTGGGAAGCCCTTTCTGCTGCAGAGGAAGTTCGGAGATCCACGGTATGCCCCTCTGGATTGGCTATGGAGTTCGGCAGACGCATATATGGACTTGGCGGCAAGCGCTGTCGATGCGGTCGAATACTTCTGAGATCAGACAGATCATGAAGTGGACAAGCTGTTCTGGTCGCAATTTAACGTTCCAGAGCGTCTGCTTCCCTTGACTGATCAACTAGCCGAATGGGCCAAACTTAAGGTTGTCCGGACTTGCCATGAGGTATGTCGTAGATTATTTGTGGCCGGAGAAGCCGAAGCCGAACATCTATTTCAGCTTAGTGCGGCATTTTCCTTGGTGCGGTGTCGCGCATCAATGCGATGAAGAGGTCGGCATGCGTAGAAGGCTCGCGAATGGCCTTTGCCCGTGTCAAGGCATACTGGGCGGAGATGGATGCTACCACTGTTGCAGCGCAAGGTTCGGCCATAGGCCGAGTAGCTGCCGAGCACTATTTTGAAGAGGTTCTTTAGGGTGCTCGTTTGATAGACTCCCAGTGCTCGAAGAATATTATGTTTGAGTGACATGTATTCCCATTGTAAGCACAATTTTTTTATGAAAGTAGTAAGGTTGTATTTATACTTTTACCGGAAAGTAATATAATGCCTCATGTGCGGTCGTTTATGTATATATGTATATAACCTGAAAGATTGCTGTCATCAGCTTCAACCCCCACGCATATAATGCGGAGGTGTTCGCAAAAAACGCGTGTTCACACTTAACCCAACGTCTTCGTCCTATTAAGGAGGTGATAGCGCAGCGAACGAGGCAACCGGACTATGATGCTTTAACACTTTCACTTAGCCATAGGAGGTTGACGATGGGGCTACTATATAGCCCCTGGTGGCTCCGCACTGTCCCAAACTCGGGGTGCGTATATGCCTGGCCGGGAAACGGCCCTTTGTTAAAGCGGAGGAATTCTAACATTCCGATGGGTCATCGAGTGGTTGACCAGTCTCGTGCTATATCATGACAGTCAGTTTTCGGCTTTCTCTACTGAGGTGCTCGTCCGGGAAAACCAGGGCACAATCGCAGTAGTTCTCCTGGTGCTGCCTTAGCCGATAGAACGGAACGTAAGGCACCAAAACACAGGAGCCAGGCAAACCCAACATTTGACCAAAGACATGATTCGGAGCTGATGCATATAAGGCCAAACTCGCGACACCGAACACTCCCTAAGGTATTCGGTCTTTATGGTATAAACCGGGCCTAGATAGTGCCCTTTGTAAGAAGCCCCTTGTGTCCAGGTACGGGCGTTTATTCTGACGTGGCCACATGCCAAGATGTCAGCATCCTTCTCAATTGTATTTGAGAATCCGAGGGATGTGTATCAACAAGAGACAGTAAAAAAGGTTTACGCAGGGTCTTAATCTAAAAAGTATCCTTGGAGCGGGTCCCTGCTGCACGTCTGCGCCTGTGTCTCCTTGTGCTGTATCCTGGACGGGTGTAGCATGATGGTCATGTGTAAAAGAGAGGAACTTAGGTGAAAAGTTGTCGTGCAGAAAGGTAGTTTTTAAAGAAACCATGTATAATTAAATATGAGTAAAAGTTGCCACTTGTCTGCGCGCGTTGAGCCCCTTGTATTTGTAATAGGGGTGTGGCCATCAATCCGGTACGAATTACATATAGCTGCACCGGACTCGTCTAACCGTGTTTGTGGTCTTGATGACCTATCAAATGCTTTAGTTGGTGAGGCCGTTTTTAGTGTGTGGCTGCCAAGGCAGTCGCACTCTCTTCGGCGTGCAAATATCGCTCAATATTTCCATTCACTGTAATGATGCCATGTGAACCGGGCATCTTGAGTGTGAGGGAAGCGTAATGCGGTATTGCATTAAAGCGAGCGAAAGCTTCGCATCCAAGTAGTGCTTGATAGCCACCTTGGAACGGAGCAATGTGGAAGGTTAAATGTCCGCTACGGAAGTTATCGGGGAAGCCAAATATAACCTCTAGTAGCAGGGAGCCCGTGCAGTGAGCCCCCGGGCTTGGCGTTACTCCTTTAAAGGTAGTGTTGCTATGGCAAATTTTCGTTGGATCTATCCCCATTTCGCGGATTGTATCCTGGTATATCAGGTTTAAACTGCTGCCACCGTCCATCAGGACTCGTGTAAAGTGGTATCCGTCAATTATTGGATCTAATACCAGGGCAGCCCATCCTGCACGCTAGATACTTGCTGAGTAATCACGATGGTCGAAAGTGATCGGTTGAGACGACAAGTGGTAGGACTTCACGGTGATACGCCTTTGGGCATATTTTTCTGGGAGTGCTGCTTTGTTTCTTCCCTTGATCACGTGTAACACGTTAACTATTTTGACTTCTGGTGGAAACTTCTTTTGTTCCCCAATGTCTTGCTTGGGAGGCTCATCCTCATATTCGCTTGGTGTATCCTCCCCCTTGTGTACGGCGTTGAGCTTGCCGGACTGCTTGAAGACCCAACATTCTCTGTGGGTATGATTAGCGGGTTTACCAGGGGTGCTATGGATCTGACATACTTGGTCCAGAATTTTGTTTAGGCTAGACAGTCCGTCTCTGGCGCCTTTAGAGGGCGGCTTTTGCTGACTTGGCCGAGAGCTTTTGAATCCGGTGTTTACTGCCATGCTCTTCGTGCTGTCTTCTTTATTCCGGCATTTGTTATTGTTGTTGCACCGTGATTTCCCATTTCCATCTCTATCTTCGGATGTACTGGGATCGCTGATGCTGCATCTGGCTAGCCAGCTATCCTCTCCCGCACAAAAGCGGGT
>NC_053025.1:520462506-520521415 GCF_003073215.2 Triticum urartu
CGGAGAGTCGTCTCGGTCATGTCTGCATGTCTCCCGAACCCGTAGGGTCTACACACTTAAGGTTCGGTGACGCTAGGGTTGTGAAGATATGTATATGCAGTAACCCGAATGTTGTTCGGAGTCCCGGATGAGATCCCGGACGTCACGAGGAGTTCCGGAATGGTCCGGAGGTAAAGAATTATATATAGGAAGTGCTGTTTCGGCCATCGGGACAAGTTTCGGGGTCACCGGTATTGTACCGGGACCACCGGAAGGGTCCTGGGGGTCCACCGGGTGGGGCCACCTGCCCAGGGGGCCACATGGGCTGTAGGGGGTGCGCCTTGGCCTTTATGGGCCAAGGGCACCAGCCCAAAAGGGCCCATGCGCCTAGGGTTTGGGGGAAACCCTAAAGGGGGCGCCCCCCACCCCTTGGCCGCCGCCCCCCTAGGAGATTGGATCTCCTAGGGCCGGCCTCCCCCCTTGGGCACCCCTATAAATAGTGGGGAGATGGAGGACATCATACTACAGCCTTTGGCACCTCCCTCTCCCATGTTACATCTCTCTCTCGTAGTATAGGCGAAGCCCTGGTACTGTGACGCCCTGCATCCACCACCACGCCGTCGTGCTGCTGGATGTTCTTCAACCTCTCCCCCTCCCTTGCTGGATCAAGAAGGAGGAGACGTCATCCGCTCCGTACGTGTGTTGAACGCGGAGGTGCCGTCCGTTCGGCGCTTGGTCATCGGTGATTTGGATCACGTCGTGTACGACTACCTCAACCCCGTTCTTTGAACGCTTCCGCTCGCGATCTACAAAGGTATGTAGATGCATCCAATCACTCGTTGCTAGATGAACTCATAGATGGATCTTGGTGAAACCGTAGGAAATTTTTTGTTTTCTGCAACGTTCCCCAACAGTGGCATCATGAGCTAGGTCTATGCGTAGTTCTTCTTGCGCGAGTAGAACACAATTTGTTGTGGGCGTAGATGTTGTCAACTTTCTTGCCGCTACTAGTCTTATCTTGCTTCAGCGGTATTGTGGGATGAAGCGGCCTGGACCAACCTTACACGTACGCTTACGTGATACCGGTTCCACCGACTAACATGCACTAGTTGCATAAGGTGGCTGGCGGGTGTCTGTCTCTCCCACTTTAGTTGGAGCGGATTCGATGAAAAGGGTCCTTATGAAGGGTAAATAGAAGTTGACAAATCACGTTGTGGCTTTCACGTAGGTAAGAAAACGTTCTTGCTAGAACCCTAATTCAGCCATGTAAAACTTGCAACAACAATTAGAGGACGTCTAACTTGTTTTTGCAGCAAGTGCTTTGTGATATGATATGGCCAAAGTTGTGATGAATGATGAATGATATATATGTGATGTATGAGATGTTCATGCTATTGTAATAGGAATCACGACTTGCATGTCGATGAGTATGACAACCGGCAGGAGCCATAGGAGTTGTCTTTATTTTTTATATGACCTGCGGTTCATTGAGAAACGCCATGTAAATTACTTTACTTTATTGCTAAACGCGTTAGCCATAGTAGTAGAAGTAATAGTTGGCGAGCAACTTCATGGAGACACGATGATGGAGATCATGATGATGGAGATCATGGTGTCAAGCCGGTGACAAGATGATCATGGAGCCCCAAGATGGAGATCAAAGGAGCTATGTGATATTGGCCATATCATGTCACGTTTATTATTTGATTGCATGTGATGTTTATCATGTTTTTGCATCTTGTTTACTTAGAACGACGGTAGTAAATAAGATGATCCCTCATATTAATTTCAAGAAGTGTTCCCCCTAACTGTGCATCGTTGCGACAGTTCGTTGTTTCGAAGCACCACGTGATGATCGGGTGTGATAGATTCTAACGTTCACATACAACGGGTGTAAGAAAGATTTACACATGCAAACACTTAGGTTGACTTGACGAGCCTAGCATGTACATACATGGCCTCGGAACACAGAAGACCGAAAGGTCGAGCATGAGTCGTATAGAAGATACGATCAACATGAAGATGTTCACCGACGTTGACTAGTCCGTCTCACGTGATGATCGGACACGGCCTAGTTGACTCGGATCATGTTATACTTAGATGACTAGAAGAGGGATGTCTATCTAAGTGGGAGTTCATTGAATAATTTGATTAGATGAACTCAATTATCATGAACTTAGTCTAAAATATTTACAATATGTCTTGTAGATCAAATGGCCAACGTAGTCCTCAACTTCAACGCATTCCTAGAGAAAACCAAGCTGAAAGACGATGACAGCAACTACACGGACTGGGTCCGGAACCTGAGGATCATCCTCATAGCTGCCAAGAAAGATTATGTCCTACAAGCACCGCTAGGTGACCCTCCCGTCCCACAGAACCAAGACGTTATGAACGCTTGGCAGACACGTGTTGATGACTACTCCCTCGTTCAGTGCGGCATGCTTTACAGCCTAGAGCCGGGGCTCCAAAAGCGTTTTGAGAGACATGGAGCATATGAGATGTTCGAAGAGCTGAAAATGGTTTTTCAAGCTCATGCCCGGGTCGAGAGATATGAGGACTCCGACAAGTTCTTCAGCTATAAGATGGAGGAAAATAGTTCTGTCAGTGAGCACATACTCACTATGTCTGGGTTGCATAACCGCTTGACTCAGCTGTGAGTTAATCTCCCGGATGATGCGGTCATTGACAGAATCCTCCAGTCGCTTACACCAAGCTACAAGAGCTTTGTGATGAACTTCAACATGCAGGGGATGGAAAAGACCATTCCTGAGTTATTTTCAATGCTGAAATCAGCGGAGGTAGAAGTCAAAAAGGAACATCAAGTGTTGATGGTCAATAAAACCACTAAGTTCAAGAAAGGCAAGGGTAAAAAGAACTTCAAGAAGGACGGCAAGGAAGTTGCCGCGCCCGGCAAGAAAGCTGCCGGGAAGAAGCCAAAGAATGGACCCAAGCCCGAGACTGAGTGCTTTTATTGCAAGGGAAACGGTCACTGGAAGCGGAACTGCCCCAAATACTTAGCGGACAAAAAGGCCGGCAAAACAAAAGGTATATGTGATATACATGTAATTGATGTGTACCTTACCAGTACTCGTAGTAGCTCTTGGGTATTTGATACCGGTGCAGTTGCTCGCATTTGTAACTCAAAGCAGGAGCTGCGGAATAAGCGGAGACTGGCGAAGGACGAGGTGACGATGCGCGTCGGGAATGGTTCCAAGGTCGATGTGATCGCTGTCGGCACGCTGCCTCTTCATTTACCTACAGGATTAGTTTTAAACCTCAATAATTGTTATTTAGTGCCATCTTTGAGCATGAACATTGTATCGGGATCTCGTTTAATTCGAGATGGCTACTCATTTAAATCCGAGAATAATGGTTGTTCTATTTATATGAGAGATATGTTTTATGGTCATGCTCTTATGGTGAATGGTTTATTCTTAATGAATCTCGAGTGTAATGCTACACATGTTCATAGTGTGAATACCAAAAGATGTAAGGTTGATAATGATAGTACCACATACTTGTGGCACTGCCGCCTTGGTCATATAGGTGTCAAACGCATGAAGAAGCTCCATGCAGATGGACTTTTAGAGTCTCTTGATTATGAATCATTTGACACGTGCGAACCATGCCTCATGGGTAAAATGACCAAGACTCCGTTCTCAGGAACAATGGAGCGAGCAACCAACTTGTTGGAAAGCATACATACTGATGTGTGCGGTCCAACGAGTGTTGAGGCTCGCGGTGGCTATCGTTATGTTCTCACCCTCACTGATGACTTGAGTAGATATGGGTATATCTACTTGATGAAATACAAGTCTGAAACCTTTGAAAAGTTCAAGGAATTTCAGAGTGAGGTTGAGCATCAACGTGATAGGAAAATCAAGTTTCTACGATCAGATCGTGGAGGAGAATATGTGACACTCCAAAAATTTTATTTGGTTTTCAGCAAAAACTTTGTGGTTTTTGAAAAGAGGCCATTTAAAATTTTCCAGAAAACCTTCCTCTTAAAAACTTATTTGGCAAGGATTTTTATTTTTGTATCCTTTTCAAACTAGGGTGTTTGATCATTTAAAACTCTTTCTCTAATGGTTCCCTTCTCAAAGTATATTTTTGGAGATTATTCTTTTTCTTATAAAAAGAACTCTATGAATTTTTAGGTTTTTCTTATCTTGAAACCACCCATGGTTTTACCATGTCTCCTATAGTAAATCTTCTCAAAAATCCCTCCCTCCACCTTTGAGAAATTTAAATCCTCTGTCTCAACAAGTCCAAACAAGTTTTGGATTTTATTTCAATTATTTTATCTCTCAAAATCATTTCTGCCAATTATTTTGAGCTTAAGTGATTTTCAAAGCAAGTACCACATTGCCTTTGAGTTTTTATCCCAAACCAACTTCCCTGGATTGTCTTTAGTACCCACAACCTAGAACCATCTTGATCCACTCTTCTTCTTTTCAAAGATTTCAAATTTCACTCACTGCAAGTTTGGACCAGATTTGCCAAATTTGATGAAATTCATATCCACACTTCTCCAAAAATTCCACAAAAATTCAGGCAGTCTCCTGGTGCAATGAGAGGCCACTCCACCAAAAATCAGCTCAAGCATTGTCTCCCTCATACCAAAAACATTCTGTCGAACACCTGAGCTGCACTGTTCCTTTGCATTTTCAGAAAAATTCAGAAAGTTCAGAGATTCAGTGTCGTTTTTCCTTTGTCAGGCTTCGGTCACGCGGCCACAGCACGCCCTGGCGCGTTGCACGCAGCCTCTTCCCCTTGGCCAGCACCCCGCACGCACGCTTGGCCGATTCCTGGCGTCGGTGGCGACGAGCCTCGCCGGCGTTGGAAGCTTCTGCGGTGGCTGCGCCTCCCGTGGCGGCCAGCGAGGGCCCGAGCCCGCTCGCCACGCCACCCGGCACCGCCCATCGTCCCCTGGCTCTCCGCGTGTCCCCGCCAAGCCAGCGCACGCCCGTGGCACCGTCGCCGTGGCCCGACAAGCACGGAACGTGCTCCCTGCCGCCGACGGACCGCGCCACCCCCGTTCCGTCGAGCTCGCCCAAAACACCCAAACCCTGGCTAGTTTAGCACCTAAACGGACCCAGTGAACCCCCACGACGGCGCTCGACCCCTAAACCTCCCCGACCAATGCCCTGCGCCGCCGTAAGCTTCGCCGGAGAACCCCGTTCTCGGCCACCGCCTCGGATCGCCTATAAAAAGGACCCCGAGCTCGCTCTCGAGCACACACCTTCACTGCACCTCTCCAGGACCCTGCCAAGCCACCAGGAGGACCTCGAGGAGGTCTCCTTCCCCAACTTCGGCCGCCCCGATCCGGCTCGGCCACCAGCTCGATTCGCTCCGGTGAGGAAGTCCCCGGCGCCCAAACCCCGTCTGTAGCCTTCTTCCACACCTAGTACTCTAACCCCCTCATCAATTTGCACTTTGCAGCCCTCTCCGATGAGCTCCATCCACGCCCGCACCGCCGTCCGCCGGAGTCAAGACCACCGTCGACGTGGTGCTCACCGGCGACCAACACCACCACCCACCGTTGCGGAAGGACACGGTGAGCACGTTGGTAACCTTCGATCCCCCTGCCTCGCCGTGGATCGCCGCCGGCGACCACCGCGGCTCTCGGGCACCGGCGAAATCTGCCACCCCCGTTTGAATATTCAAACCTGACGGGCGGGACCCGCCGTCAGCCTCTCTGTCCTTTCTAAGCGAAGCGTTTTCTGAAAACGCCTTCTGCCAAATGCGCTTTCCCTCTGGGCTGGCGTAGTCTCTACCGAAGCGTTTTCTGTTTTTATAAGCTAGCCCCTGGAAACTTTCTGTTTCATTACAGATGAGTCCCTGGACAAAAACCCTTATAACTTTTAAACAGAAAGGTATTTTTGATTGATTCTTTTTCTGTTCTCTTTAAAATTTTGTCTAGTTTTTTTATCATATTTATTTGAAAAATATTTGGTATTTTTGTGCACCTCTTGGTATTTACGATAGCGCATATATTTTCTTTATACCGTAGATACGGAAGGAGGTGACGGGACCGCAAACTTCACCGAGCTAGGCTCCGACTACTCCGAACCAGGCAAGCATGTTTGAACTTTTGATATGATGAGTGTCTTGGCATGTTTTGCATTTTTGATGCTAGTTTCATGGCATGTTGATGAACATATCGATGAACGTTATTATCATACATTGTTGAGGCAAGTGAGTTCGATGATCCTTATGTTGATGGATGTGAGTATGCATGGCCATGTGTTGGCGTGAGGATGGGTAAGATGGCAGTGTTGTAGCATGCCAGTCTTATGCCAGACTATATGACTTCAGTGTCAAACCGTATCGGTCCAGCTCCTCCAATTTCCTTCCCTGTACTACCACATGTTTTCCGCAAGGAATATGGCTTAGTAAGTTGCAAACCGCTTTCCTGGTACACACCAAAAGGAGAGGCCGGGATGATGGTTCCATGGCCCTGGATTAAAGCCAGTCATCCGGTCAGGGGGCATGGGTGTTTCCGGTTGGGACCGAGAGGGGGGCACCCCTTAGAGCGCGCGTATATAAATTTGATCCCATGCTATTCGAGATTGTGATCTCCCAGTCTCAAAAGTTTTTCTTGGACGATGTCTAGGGTGAGTCCTGGCATCGAGAGGTAGGATGGGTGTGTACTGGTTAGCTGTGTTTTCTTCCGAAAAACCGTAAACGGAACTAGTCCTTCGTGACTACGGAAATCCGTTGGCTGTGGGAAAATTTTTGTACAAACTCTGCAGAGTCATACATTCCCTTGAATCATCTATTCCATGTCCAAATTCGTATATTCCTGTCCTAACAGTGTCAGTTTGATGACAGAGACTCCGGTGAACCGCATGAATGCTAAGTCCGGATATATGTTTATTCCTGTGGATGGACTACCCGTTTATTATCATGTATTGAATATTTATTATGAGTATTATTTATTTATGAATAGAAGCCCTCTCTGCGATGTCGCTCAGACGTCCGACTGTGGCATTGTTATCATTTACTTTCATTTAAAGTCCTTTCTGTGATGTCGCCCCGACGTCCGACTGCGGCATTTCTTTTAAAGCCCCTTTCTGTGATGTCGCCCAGACGTCCGACTGTGGCATTTATTTTAAAGCCCCTTTCTGTGATGTCGCCCCGACGTCCGACTGTGGCATTTCCTTTAAAGCCCTTTATGTGGTGTCGCTAAGACGCCCGACTGTGGCATCATTTTCTTTTATTTATATGATTCACCTTTCGAGGCGTCGCTTCAGACACCCGATCGGTTTCCATTTATATTTTGTTGGGATTTCAGGCGGACTACCGCCGTTTCCCTTTTACTTATTTCGTCATGCTAATTTTTGAATGTGCATTGGTAAATTAATCATGACGCATTCATGCATGCATTTGTTATATCTTACGTCCGAGCTGTCTTGCGAGTACTTTCAAAGTACTCACTGGCTTGTTGATTTGGCCAGATGCTGATGAAGGTGATCTCATGGATGAAGAGTTCGATAGCGAGTGCGACGCCTAGAGGAATCCCAGTCAGTCTCGTGCGACCCTGGATTTGGTCATTGTATTATATCCGCTTCCGCAACCCGAATAAATTCATCGAGCCTCACCTCGACGCTCGATGAGATGCCAGTTTGAGAGTCATGTTACCACACTCCCCACTGTGTTATTCCACCATCGCTTTATCCTCGAGTCAGTAGTATGCCACCACACCATTGTGTTATATCCGCCATTATGTATAATTATTGGCGCGCTTGTAATAATTTGTTGAGCAGCCCTAGCTCAACCCTGTAATATATTCTATGCTACTGGCTTATTGTATCAAGAATTTGTCTACCAGTGAGGAGGATTTTCTCTCATACTGGACTCAAAAGATTGGTTTCTCAATAAATATTTTTATTGGAAAACCGGTCGTGACAAGCTTGGTACCAGAGCCAGGCTGACCGTAGGAAGCCACTAGGTGCGATCGTTAACCGGTTATTAGCATAATAGGGCTAATTTATATTTTTGCAATTGTAGTCATTTTCTGACAGTCAGCATAAATTTATGATCTGACCATGCAGGATTTTTGCCTACTTTTGTAGATGGCCGACAACAGCTGCGAGTCTCAGACCTTCGCCAACGTGCCCGATGGGTTCGTCAAGCTTCTCTCCTTCATCGTTCAGGTCGCGATGGGGCCGTCTGTGCGCCCAGTCTTCACACTCTACCAGCACAAGGTCAACGACAGTCTGACTATGCACCAGGCCACGGTGCAGTTCAGGGGAGGGCGTGGTGAGTTACGCCGCTTCCGGTTCGTGGGAAGAGCCATGCCTACGGAGAGGCATGCTATGCAGATGGCAGCCCGTGAGGCGATAGCTCGCCTCAAGGATGTCCTTCCCGCGATGAAGACTCGTCGCTACCGCTATCTTCCATGCCATGTGCCTTACACCTGTCACTACACATTCTCCTGCCCCAGAGGAGAACGAGATGAGGCTTTTGAGATGCTTATTGAGTATCTCCGGGCTCTGGAGGCAGCCTTCGACAACCTGGTGGACGACTTCGTAGCTGCCCGCATGGACTCAGTCCATGGCTGTGCCGCCAATAGAAGGGAGCTCCTGCCCGCCGCACCGCCACTGACTTTGGTCTCGTCATCAGCATCTTATGCACCTACTCGTCACCTGCCTACCACCGAAGAGTTCAACCAGGCCATTGCGCCCACTCCAGCGCGCACTGCACCACCCGTTGTGCCCACTCCGATTCGTGTTGCTCCGCCCCTGGCACCCGCTCCATCTGCTCGACGCAGCTCTTCACGTCTGGAGCCTATTGGTGAGGAGGAGGTCGAGTCCCCAGCCTCACTGCGCCTCACCCTTGGCAGGGCCAAGGAGATCGTCAACATCTCTGCCTGAGTACGCTTAGCGGCCATGCAATGTACCGCTTTGTATGATATGTTTATATGTACATAGGTTGTGAGGAGTAGCTTGTTTGCGCATCATGTAGGAACTGGAGAAGTGCACTAGCCTAAATAACATGTCAGGATTATGTACGCATATCCTGAGTGATGTATTGTATAATTATCGCCCGCGTGTAAGATATGTAATGAGCAGTCCTTCTCCGTGCGCAAATCGATTTGTTTTTCTTAAGTAAGCTTGGTTATTTAATTTTATTTGCCAGCTTTATGCATTTATGGAATTGTTTTTTTAGTGACTCTTTTCGCTTTTCTTATGAGTTTTGCAAAATATATCCCCAGAGTGAAAAATGTCTCGTCATTGGACTCGCTCCATGCCTACTCCGCTAGAGGGAAATTATGACACTCAACCGGGCAACAATTTCACACAAGGGCAGTCGAGTCAACAGGACAGTGAAACGGCACTTTCCCAAATGTGCCGCCTTTATGAACAAAGTCAGCAACAACATCGGGAAATGATGAACCAAGTCATCAACATGGGGAATCACCATGGACAGTATCAGCAGCATTCCAAGTTATCTGAGCTACAGAAGACACGTCCCCAAACATTTTCTCATACTGACAAGCCTCTTGAGGCCGAGGATTGGCTTCGAGATATGGAGAGGAAATTAATTATTGCAAAATGTTCAGACCCCGAAAAGGTGCTGTATGCTCCGCACTATCTCACAGGAGCAGCCGCATCGTGGTGGGAGAATTTTCTGCACATGCATCCCAACGAAAATGACATAACCTGGGATGATTTCAAGGAAGGTTTCCGTGGTGCACACATTCCTAAGAGTATTATGAAAATCAAGAAGAGAGAGTTCGACGACCTCAAGCAAAGGAACATGACAGTGTCAGATTACAATAGTCAATTTACTCTATTGTCCCGCTACGCCAATGAAGAGCGTATGACTGAAAGCAAGAAGATGGAGAAATTCCTTGACGGTCTGGCACCCGCGCTTAAATGCCAACTGGTCGTGCACACTTTTCCTGATTTTAAAACACTGGTGGACAAAGCCATTACTCTGGAAAATGAGAGACGCAGTCTGGAAGATATCCACAAGCGAAAAAGGGACCAGACTAACCATGCTCGCAATCACCGAAGCAAGACAAATTTTCAAAAGGGTGGGACACACAAATCCTCATCCAATGTCTCACGCCCAATCAAGAATTTTCATGCAAGGGACAAGGAGTTCACTTATCGCCCCGGCGTTACTTGTTACGCCTGTGGAGAGGAAGGACACTATGCCAAGCAGTGTCCCAAGCCCAGGAACTCAACCCCAAAGCCGAACAATGGCGGCAATAATTCAGCACCCAAGCGAAACAATTTCAATCCCAACAACAACCACAGGAAGGGTCATCTGAACCACGTAACCAAAGAGGAGGCACAAAATGCTCCGGATATCGTACTCGGCACGTTTCCTGTCAACACAATACCTGCAATGGTTTTGTTTGATTCTGGAGCTTCTCACTCTTTCATTTCGAAAAGTTTTGCTTTGCAAAATAATTTCTCGATGCTTCCTTTGGAGAAATCCATGATCATCAAGTCCCCTGGGATTCAGCAAGTTACTCAGAATTACTGTCAGAATGTGGTCATTGAGTTCGAAGGATTGGAGTTTCACGCAAATCTTATTGTGTTGGAAAATAAAGGACTGGATGTCATCCTAGGGATGGACTGGCTAACCACCAACAAGGGTTTTATCGACTGTTTCAACAGGACCGTAATTCTCACACACCACCAAGGGAAGACAATAAGAGTGTCAGCCAAGGAGGGAAAAATACCCCGGCAGCCGAGATTGAATAAGGTGGACGTTTCTGAGCTAAACAAGGTTCCAGTAGTGTGTGAATTTCCAGACGTATTCCCTGAAGAGCTACCAGGCATGCCACCAGACCAAGAGATAGAATTCAGCATTGAGCTCGCACCAGGAACCACCCCCATATACAAGAAACCGTACCGAATGGCACTATCCGAATTAGTTGAGTTGAAGAAACAAATAAAGGAATTGCTAGACAAAGGATACATTCGAGCCAGCTCCTCACCTTGGGGATCACCAATTTTATTTGCCAAAAAGAAGGATGGAACGCTGAGATTGTGTATTGACTATCGAGCACTTAACATGGTCACAGTCAAAAACAAATACCCGATGCCAAGGATAAACGATTTGTTTGATCAACTCGCTCAGGCCAAGGTATTCTCAAAAATTGACTTAAGGTCAGGATACCATCAATTGAAGGTACGAACAGAAGATATCCCCAAAACAGCCTTCTCCTCCAGATATGGACTGTACGAGTTCACAGTGATGCCATTTGGATTAACTAACGCCCCCGCATATTTTGTTCACCTCATGAACAAAGTATTTATGAAGTTTATGGACAAGTTCGTCGTGGTATTCATCGACGATATTCTGGTATACTCCAAGACACCAGAAGAGCACGCAGAACATCTCAGGATTGTGCTAGGAGAGCTCAGAAAACACCAATTGTATGCCAAGTTCAGCAAGTGCGAATTTTGGCTAAGACAAGTAGGCTTTCTAGGCCACGTACTGACTCAAGACGGTATCGCAGTGGACCCAGAGAAAGTCAAGGCCGTACTTGGCTGGAAGTCACCAGCCAGCGTAACGGACATACGGAGTTTCTTGGGAATGGCAGGATATTACCGCAGATTTATTGAAGGATTCTCCACCATAGCCAAGCCTATGACGCAGTTACTCAAGAAAGATAAGAAGTTTGAATGGACAGAAGCCTGCGAGAAAAGTTTCCAAGAGCTAAAGCGGAAATTAACGACAGCACCGGTATTAATTGTACCCGACATACACAAGAATTTTAAAGTATATTGTGACGCGTCCAGAAAGGGTCTCGGATGCGTGTTGATGCAGGAAGGCAAGGTTGTCGCCTACGCTTCAAGGCAACTTCGCAAGCATGAGGAAAATTATCCCACTCATGACTTAGAAATGGCAGCAGTTATTCATGCACTCAAGGAATGGAGGCATTTCTTACTTGGGAATCGATGTGAAATATATACGGATCACAAAAGTCTCAAGTATATTTTCACGCAGCCAGAACTAAATTTACGGCAACGACGCTCGTTGGAATTGATAAAGGATTATGATGTTGGTATCCATTACCATCCAGGAAAAGCAAATGTAGTGGCCGATACTCTTAGTCGGAACCCCAGCTCCGACGAAAGCAATCTGCAAAGCTTGAGGCCCGAATTCCAACAAGAATTTGCCAAGCTCAACTTGATAATGGTAGCAGAAGGCACCATATCAAACTTGGAAATACAACCCGACCTTGTGGGGGAAATTAAAGGAGCTCAGCCCGGTCACCCCAGCATCGAAGGCATCAAAAGAAAGGTGAGTATGGGCAAGGCCTCGGAATTCGTCATAGACAATGAAGGGATATTATGGTACGGAGAAAGACTCTGCGTGCCAAACATAGAAGACCTTAAACAGCAAATTTTAGCTGAAGCCCACACCGCCCCGTACTCGATCCACCCTGGAGGAACCAAAATGTATAAAGATATCCAGGAAAGATTTTGGTGGCACGGTATGAAGAGGGACATAGCCACCTTTATTGCATGTTGCGACTCATGTCAACGCATAAAAGCTGAGCATCAGAGACCAGCCGGACTACTGCAACTGAACAAAATACCTTAGTGGAAATGGGATGAAATAGGGATGGATTTCATTGTCGGACTACCTCGGTCACGCCACGGGAATGATGCCATATGGGTCATCACTGACAGGTTAACCAAAGTGGCACACTTTATTCCAATAAAGACTACTCACACCACTCAGAGGCTTGCCAGGATTTATCTTTCCCGCATAGTTTGTCTGCACGGTGTCCCGAAGAATATAATATCCGACAGAGGCACTCAGTTCATCTCAAGATTTTGGGAGCATTTACAACAGGCTCTGGGAACCAACTAGCCTTCAGTACCGCATACCACCCACAGACTGATGGACAAACAGAACGCGTAAACCAGGTTTTAGAAGACATGCTGAGAGCATGTGTCCTCACATATGGAACCAGTTGGGAAGAAAGCCTGCCATACGCCAAGTTCGCGTACAACAATAGCTACCAGACCAGCCTACAAATGGCACCATTTGAGGCTTTATACGGACGAAGATGTCGTACCCCGTTAAATTGGTCAGAGACCGGAGACAGCCGCATCTTCGAACCAGACATGCTCAAAGAAGTCGAGGAAAAGGTCAAGCTAATCAGAGACCGACTTAAGACCGCTCAAAGTCGACAGAAGAGTTATTATGATCAGAAACATCGTGGGGTCAGCTTCGAACCCGGTGAGTTCATATACCTGAGAGTATCCCCTATGAGAGGATTGCAACGATTCAAGATCAAAGGGAAGCTAGCACCAAGATTCATCGGACCTTTCTGTATAAGGGCATGAAGAGGCACGGTATCCTACCAGCTAGACTTACCCGAGGAATTATCCGATGTCCACGACGTGTTCCACGTCTCGCAATTGAGGAAGTGCGTAAGCAACCCAGAGAAACAAGTATCCCATGAGAACATTGACGTGCAGCCAGACCTCACTTATCGGGAACGTCCCGTAAGAATATTAGAGGAGTCTGAAAGGAGGACCCGACAGAAGACCAGCAAGTTTTTCAAAGTCCAGTGGAGCAATCACACCGACAGTGAAGCAACTTGGGAAAGAGAGGATTTTCTTCGAACAGAGCATCCACACTTATTTAAGGATCAGCTGAAATCTCGGGGACGAGATTTTTCCTAAGGGGGTAGGTGTTGTGACACTCCAAAAATTTTATTTGGTTTTCAGCAAAAACTTTGTGGTTTTTGAAAAGAGGCCATTTAAAATTTTCCAGAAAACCTTCCTCTTAAAAACTTATTTGGCAAGGATTTTTATTTTTGTATCCTTTTCAAACTAGGGTGTTTGATCATTTAAAACTCTTTCTCTAATGGTTCCCTTCTCAAAGTATATTTTTGGAGATTATTCTTTTTCTTATAAAAAGAACTCTATGAATTTTTAGGTTTTTCTTATCTTGAAACCACCCATGGTTTTACCATGTCTCCTATAGTAAATCTTCTCAAAAATCCCTCCCTCCACCTTTGAGCAATTTAAATCCTCTGTCTCAACAAGTCCAAACAAGTTTTGGATTTTATTTCAATTATTTTATCTCTCAAAATCATTTCTGCCAATTTATTTTGAGCTTAAGTGATTTTCAAAGCAAGTACCACATTGCCTTTGAGTTTTTATCCCAAACCAACTCCCTGGATTGTCTTTAGTACCCACAACCTAGAACCATCTTGATCCACTCTTCTTCTTTTCAAAATTTCAAATTTCACTCACTGCAAGTTTGGACCAGATTTGCCAAATTTGGTGAAATTCATATCTACACTTCTCCAAAAATTCCACAAAATTCAGGCAGTCCTGGTGCAATGAGAGGCCACTCCACCAAAAATCAGCTCAAGCAGAGCCTCCCTCATACCAAAAACATTCTGTCGAACACCTGAGCTGCACTGTTCCTTTGCATCTTCAGAATTCAAAAAGTTCAGAGATTCAGTGTCGTTTTTCCTTCGTCAGACTTCGGTCACGCGGCCACAGTGCGCTGGCGCGTTGCACGCAGCCTCTTCCCCTTGGCCAGCACCCCGCACGCACGCTTGGCCGATTCCTGGCGTCGGTGGCGACGAGCCTCGCCGGCGTTGGAAGCTTCTGCGGTGGCTGCGCCTCCCGTGGCGGCCAGCGAGGGCCCGAGCCCGCTCGCCACGCCACCCGGCGCCGCCCACGTCCCTGGCTCTCCGCGTGTCCCTGCCATGCCAGCGCACGCCCGTGGCACCGTCGCCGTGGCCCGGCAAGCACGGAACGTGCTCCCTGCCGCCGACGGGCCCGCGCCGCCCCGTTCCGTCGAGCTCGCCCAACACCCAAATCCTGGCTAGTTTAGCACCAAACGGACCCAGTGAACCCCCACGACGGCGCTCGACCCCTAAACCTCCCCGACCAATGCCCTGCGCCGCCGTAACCTTCGCCGGAGAACCCCGTTCACGGCCACCGCCTCGGATCGCCTATAAAAAGGACCCCGAGCTCGCTCGAGCACACACCTTCACTGCACCTCTCCAGGACCCTGCCAAGCCACCAGGAGGACCTCGAGGAGGTCTCCTCCCCCAACTCCGGCCGCCCCGATCCGCCTCGGCCACCAGCTCGATTCGCTCCGGTGAGGCCGTCCCCGGCGCCCAAACCCGTCTGTAGCCTTCTTCCACACCTAGTACTCTAACCCCCTCATCAATTTGGCACTTTGCAGCCCTCTCCGACGAGCTCCATCCACGCCCGAACCGCCGTCCGCCGGAGTCAAGACCACCGTCGACGTGGTGCTCACCGGCGACCAACACCACCACCCACCGTTGCGGAAGGACACGGTGAGCACGTTGGTACCCTCCGATCCCCCTGCCTCGCCGTGGATCGCCGCCGGCAACCACCGCGGCTCTCGGGCGCCGACGAGCTTCGTCCCCCGTTTGAAAGTTTAAACCTGACGAGTGGGACCCGCCCGTCAGCCTCTCAGATCTTTCTAAACGAATCATTTTGTGAAAACGCCTTCGGGCAAAATACGCTTTCCCTCTGGGCTGGCGTATTCAAGACTGGAACGTTTTCTGTTTTTATAAGCTAGCCCCTGGAAACTTTCTGTTCCATTACAGATGAGTCCCTGGACAAAAACCTTTATAACTTTTAAACAGAAAAGTATTTTTGATTGATTCTTTTTCTGTCCTCTTTAAAATTTTGTCTAGTTTTTTATCAGATTTATTTGAAAAATATTTGGAATACTTTTTGTGCACCTCTTGGTATTTACGATAGCGCATATATTTTCTTTATACCGTAGATACCGAAGGAGGTGACGGAGCCGCGAACTTCACCGAGCTAGGCTCCGACTACTCCGAACCAGGCAAGCATGTTTGAACTTTTGATATGATGAGTGTCTTGGCATGTTTTGCATTTTAGTTAGTTTCATGGCATGTTGATGAGCATACCGATGAACGTTATTTCATGCATTGTTGAGGTAAGTGAGTTCGATGATCCATAAGTGGATGGATGTGAGTATGCATGGCCATGTGTTGGCATGAGGATGGGTAAGATGGCAGTGTTGTAGCATGCCAGTCTTATGCCAGACTATATGACTCAGTGTCAAACCGTATCGGTCCAGTTCCTCCCATTTCCTTCCCTGTACTACCACATGTTTTCCGCAAGGAATATGGCTTAGTAAGTTGCAAACCGCTTTCCTGGTACACACCAAAAGGAGAGGCCGGATGATGGTTCCATGGCCCTGGATTAAAGCCAGTCATCCGGTCAGGGGGCATGGGTGTTTCCGGTTGGGACCGAGAGGGGGGCACCCCTTAGAGCGCGCGTATATAAATTTGATCCCATGCTATTCGAGATTGTGATCTCCCCGTCTCAAAAGTTTTTCTTGGACGATGTCTAGGGTGATTCCTAGCATCGAGAGGTAGGATGGGTGTGTACTGGTTAGCTGTGTTTTCTTCCGAAAAACCGTAAACGGAACTAGTCCTTCGTGACTACGGAAATCCGTTGGCTGTGGGAAAATTTTTGTACAAACTCTGCAGAGTCATATATTCCTTGAATCATCTATTCCATGTCCAAGTTCGTATTATCTTATCCTGACAATGTCAGTTTGATGACAGAGACTCCGGTGAATCCGCATGAATGCTAAGTCCGGATATATGTTTATTCCTGTGGATGGACTACCCGTTTATTATCATGTATTGAATATTTATTATGAGTATTATTTATTTATGAATAGAAGCCCTCTCTGCGATGTCGCTCAGACGTCCGACTGTGGCATTGTTATCATTTACTTTCATTTAAAGCCCTTTCTGTGATGTCGCCCCGACGTCCGACTGCGGCATTTCTTTTAAAGCCCCTTTCTGTGATGTCGCCCAGACGTCCGACTGTGGCATTTATTTTAAAGCCCCTTTCTGTGATGTCGCCCCGACGTCCGACTGTGGCATTTCCTTTAAAGCCCTTTATGTGGTGTCGCTAAGACGCCCGACTGTGGCATCGATTTTCTTTTATTTATATGATTCACCTTTCGAGGCGTCGCTTCAGGACACCCGATCGGTTTCATTTATATTTTTGTTGGGATTTCAGGCGGACTACCGCCGTTTCCCTTTTACTTTTTCGTCATGCTAATTTTTGAATGTGCATTGGTAAATTAATCATGACGGCATTCATGCATGCACTTGTTATATCTTACGTCCGAGCTGTCTTGCGAGTACTTTCAAAGTACTCACTGGCTTGTAGATTTGGCCAGATGCTGATGAAAGTGATCTCATGGATGAAGAGTTCGATAGCGAGTGCGACGCCTAGAGGAATCCCAGTCAGTCTCGTGCGACCCTGGACTTGGTCACTGTTTTATATCCGCTTCCGCAATCCGAATAAATTTATCGAGCCTCACCTCGACGCTCGATGAAATGCCAGTTTGAGACTCGTGTTACCACACTCCCCACTGTGTTATTCCACCATCGCTTTATCCTCGAGTCAGTAGTATGCCACCACACCATTGTGTTATATCCGCCATTATGTATAATTATTGGCGTGCTTGTAATAATTTGTTGAGCAGCCCTAGCTCAATCCTGTAATATATGCTATGCTACTGGCTTATTGTATCAAGTATTTGTCTACCAGTGAGGAGGATTTCTCTCATACTGGACTCAAAAGATTGGTTTCTCAATAAATATTTTTATTGGAAAACCGGTCGTGACAGAATACTTGAGTCACGAATTTGGCACACACTTAAGAAAATGTGGAATAGTTTCACAACTCACGCCGCCTGGAACACCTCAGCGTAATGGTGTGTCCGAACGTCGTAATCGCACTCTATTAGATATGGTGCGATCTATGATGTCTCTTACAGATTTACCGCTATCTTTTTGGGGCTATGCTTTAGAGACTGCCGCATTCACTTTAAATAGGGCTCCGTCGAAATCCGTTGAGACGACACCGTATGAATTATGGTTTGGGAAGAAACCTAAGCTGTCGTTTCTAAAAGTTTGGGGATGCAATGCTTATGTCAAGAAACTTCAACCTGAAAAGCTCGAACCCAAGTCGGAAAAATGCGTCTTCATAGGATACCCTAAAGAAACTATTGGGTATACCTTCTACCTCAGATCCGAAGGCAAGGTCTTTGTTGCCAAGAATGGATCCTTTCTAGAGAAGGAGTTTCTCTCGAAAGAAGTAAGTGGGAGGAAAGTAGAACTTGATGAAGTGTTACCTCTTGAACCGGTAAATGGCGCAACTCAAGAAAATGTTCCTGAGGTGCCTGCACCGACTAGAGAGGAAGTTAATGATGATGATCATGAAACTTCAGATCAAGTTGCTACTGAACTTCGAAGGTCCACAAGGAAACGATCCGCACCAGAGTGGTACGGCAACCCTGTCTTGGAAATCATGTTGCTAGACAACGGTGAACCTTCGAACTATGAAGAAGTGATGGCGGGCCCGGATTCCGACAAATGGCTAGAAGCCATGAAATCCGAGATAGGATCCATGTATGAAAACGAAGTATGGACTTTGACTGACTTGCCCGATGATCGGCGAGCCATAGAAAATAAATGGATCTTTAAGAAGAAGACATACGCGGATGGTAATGTAACCATCTATAAAGCTCGGCTTGTCGCTAAGGGTTATCGACAAGTTCAAGGGGTTGACTACGATGAGACTTTCTCACCGGTAGCGAAGCTGAAGTCCGTCCGAATCATGTTAGCAATTGCCGCATACTATGATTATGAGATATGGCAAATGGACGTCAAAACGGCATTCCTTAATGGTTTCCTTAAGGAAGAATTGTATATGATGCAACCGGAAGGTTTTGTCGATCCTAAGAATGCTGACAAGGAGTGCAAGCTCCAACGCTCGATTTATGGGCTGGTGCAAGCATCTCGGAGTTTGGAACATTCGTTTTGATGAGATGATCAAAGCGTTTGGGTTTACGCAGATTTATGGAGAAGCCTGTGTTTACAAGAAAGTGAGTGGGAGCTCTGTAGCATTTCTCATATTATATGTAGATGACATACTTTTGATGGGAATGTTGGGAACGTTGCAGAAAACAAAAATTTTCCTACGGTTCACCAAGATCCATCTATGAGTTCATCTAGCAACGAGTGATTGGATGCATCTACATACCTTTGTAGATCGCGAGCGGAAGCGTTCAAAGAACGGGGTTGAGGTAGTCGTACACGACGTGATCCAAATCACTCGATGACCAAGCGCCGAACGGACGGCACCTCCGCGTTCAACACACGTACGGAGCGGATGACGTCTCCTCCTTCTTGATCCAGCAAGGGGGGAGGAGGTTGAAGAAGATCCAGCAGCACGACGGCGTGGTGGTGGATGCAGCGTCACAGTAGCAGGGCTTCGCCTCATACTACGAGAGAGGATGTAACAGGAGAGGGAGGTGCCAAGGCTGTAGTATGATCCTCCATTCTCCCCACTATATATAGGGGCCAGGGGGGAGGGCCGCCTAGGAGATCCAATCTCCTAGGGGGGGCGGCGGTCAAGGGAGGTTTCCCTCCCCCCCCAAGGCACCTAGGAGGTGCCTTCCCCTCCTAGGACTCTTCCTCCTTGAAACCCTAGGCGCATGGGCCTCTTGGGGCTGGTGCCCTTGGCCCATGTAGGCCAAGGCGCACCCCCTACAGCCCATGTGGCCCCCGGGACAGGTGGCCCCACCCGGTGGACCCCCGGGACCCTTCCGGTGGTCCCGGTACAATACCGGTGACCCCGAAACTGTCCCGTGGCCGAAACCACTTCCTATATATAATTCTTTACCTCCGGACCATTCCAGAACTCCTCGTGACGTCCGGGATCTCATCCTGGGACTCCAAACCAACATTCGGGTCACTGATATACATATCTTCACAACCCTAAGCGTCACCACCTTAAGTGTGTAGACCCTACGGGTTCGGGAGACACGCAGACATGACCGAGACGACTCTCCGGTCAATAACCAACAGCGGGATCTGGATACCCATGTTGGCTCCCACATGCTCCTCGATGATCTCATCAGATTAACCACGATGTCGAGGATTCAATCAACCCTGTATACAATTCCCTTTGTCAATCGGCATGTTACTTGCCCGAGATTCGATCGTCGGTATCCCAATACCTCGTTCAATCTCGTTACCGGCAAGTCACTTTACTCGTACTATAATGCATGATCCCGTGATCAAACACTTTGATCACATTGAGCTCATTATGATGATGCATTACCGAGTGGGCCCAGTGATACCTCTCCGTCATACGGAGTGACAAATCCCAGTCTCGATCCGTGTCAACACAACAGATACTTTCGGAGATACTCGTAGTATACCTTTATAGTCACCCAGTTACGTTGTGACGTTTGGCATACCCAAAGCACTCCTACGGTATCCGGGAGTTACACGATCTCATGGTCTAAGGAATAGATACTTGACATTGGAAAAGCTCTAGCAAACGAACTATACGATCTTTGTGCTATGCTTAGGATTGGGTCTTGTCCATCACATCATTCTCCTAATGATGTGATCTCGTTATCAATGACATCCAATGTCCATAGTCAGGAAACCATGACTATCTGTTGATCAACGAGCTAGTCAACTAGAGGCTTACTAGGGACATGTTGGTGTCTATATATTCACACATGCATGGATAAAAGACAATTATCATGAACAAGGAAATATAATAATAATGCTTTTATTATTGCCTCTAGGGCATATTTCCAACAGTCTCCCACTTGCACTAGAGTCAATAATCTAGTTACATTGTGATGAATCGAACACCCATAGAGTTCTGGTGTTGATCATGTTTTGCTCTAGGGAGAGGTTTAGTCAACGGATCTGCGACATTCAGATCCGTATGCACTTTGCAAATTTCTATGTCTCCATCTTGAAATTTTTCACGAATGGAGTTGAAGCGACGTTATGATGTGCCTGGTCTTCTTGTGAAACCTGGGCTCCTTGGCAAGTGCAATAGCTCCAGTGTTGTCACAGAAGAGTTTGATCGGCCCCGACGCATTGGCTATGACTCCTAGGTCGGTGATGAACTCCTTCACCCAAATTGCTTCATGCGCTGCCTCCGAGGCTGCCATGTACTCCGCTTCACATGTAGATCCCGCCACGACGCTCTGCTTGCAACTGCACCAGCTTACTGCCCCACCATTCAAAATATACACGTATCCGGTTTGTGACTTAGAGTCATCCAGATCTGTGTCGAAGCTAGCGTCGACGTAACCCTTTACGACGAGCTCTTCATCACCTCCATAGACGAGAAACATTTCCTTAGTCCTTTTCAGGTACTTCAGGATATTCTTGACCGCTGTCTAGTGTTCCTTGCCGGGATTACTTTGGTACCTACCTACCAAACTTACGGCAAGGTTTACATCAGGTCTGGTACACAGCATGGCATACATAATAGAACCTATGGCTGAGGCATAGGGGATGACACTCATCTCTTCTATATCTTCTGCCGTGGTCGGACATTGAGCTGAGCTCAATTTCACACCTTGTAACACAGGCAAGAACCCCTTCTTAGACTGATCCATATTGAACTTCTTCAATATCTTATCAAGGTATGTGCTTTGTGATAGACCTATGAGGCGTCTTGATCTATCTCTATAGATCTTGATACCTAATATATAAGCAGCTTCTCCAAGGTCCTTCATTGAAAAAATCTTATTCAAGTAGGCCTTAATGCTGTCCAAGAGTTCTATATCATTTCCCATCAAAAGTATGTCATCTACATATAATATGAGAAATGCTACAGAACTCCCACTCACTTTCTTGTAAACACAGGCTTCTCCATAAGTCTGCGTAAACCCAAATGCTTTGATCATCTCATCAAAGCGAACGTTCCAACTCCGAGATGCTTGCACCAGCCCATAAATCGAGTGTTGGAGCTTGCACACCTTGTTAGCATTCTTAGGATCGACAAAACCTTCCGACTGCATCATATACAATTCTTCCTTAAGGAAACCATTAAGGAATGCCGTTTTGACGTCCATTTGCCATATCTCATAATCATAGAATGCAGCAATTGCTAACATGATTCGGACGGAATTTAGCTTCGCTAAAGTCTCATCGTAGTCAACTCCTTGAACTTGTCGATAACCCTTAGCGACAAGACGAGCTTTATAGATGGTCACATTACCATCCGCGTATGTCTTCTTCTTAAAAATCCATTTATTTTCTATGGCTCGCCGCTCAACGGGTAAGTCAGTCAAAGTCCATACTTCGTTTTCATACATGGATCCTATCTCGGATTTCATGGCTTCTAGCCATTTGTCGGAATCCGGGCCCGCCATCACTTCTTCATAGTTCGAAAGTTCACCGTTGTCTAACAACATGATTTCCAAGACAGGGTTGCCGTACCACTCTGGTGCGGAACGTGTCCTTGTGGACCTACGAAGTTCAGTAGCAACTTGATCTGAAGTTTCATGATCATCATCATTAACTTCCTCTCTAGTCGGTGCAGGCACCTCAAGAACATTTTCTTGAGTTGCGCCATTTTCCGGTTCAAGAGGTAATACTTCATCAAGTTCTACTTTCCTCCCACTAACTTCTTTCGAGAGAAACTCTTTCTCTAGAAAGGATCCATTCTTGGCAACAAAGATCTTGCCTTCGGATCTGAGGTAGAAGGTATACCCAACAGTTTCTTTAGGGTATCCTATGAAGACGCATTTTTACGACTTGGGTTCGAGCTTTTCAGGTTGAAGTTTCTTGACATAAGCATCGCATCCCCAAACTTTTAGAAACGATAGCTTAGGTTTCTTCCCAAACCATAATTCATACGGTGTCGTCTCAAAGGATTTCGACGGAGCCCTATTTAAAGTGAATGCGGCAGTCTCTAAAGTATAGCCCCAAAAAGATAGCGGTAAATCGGTAAGAGACATCATAGATCGCACCATATCTAATAGAGTGCGATTACAACGTTCGGCCACACCATTACGCTGAGGTGTTCCAGGCGGCGTGAGTTGTGAAACTATTCCACATTTTCTTAAGTGTGTGCCAAATTCGAGACTCAAGTATTCTCCTCCACGATCTGATCGCAGGATTGATTTTCCTGTCACGTTGATTTTCAACCTCACTCTGAAATTCCTTGAACTTTTCAAAGGTCTCAGACTTGTGTTTCATCAAATAGATATACCCATACCTACTCAAGTCATCAGTGAGGGTGAGAACATAACGATAGCCACCGCGAGCCTCAACACTCATTGGACCGCACACATTAGTATGTATGATTTCCAATAAGTTGGTTGCTCGCTCCGTTGTTCCTGAGAACGGAGTCTTGGTCATTTTACCCATGAGGCATGGTTCACACGTGTCAAATGATTCGTAATCAAGAGACTCTAAAAGTCCATCTGCATGGAGCTTCTTCATGCGTTTGACACCTATGTGACCAAGGCGGCAGTGCCACAAGTATGTGGGACTATCATTATCAACCTTACATCTTTTGGTACTCACACTATGAATATGTGTAGCATTACGCTCGAGATTCATTATGAATAAACCATTCACCATCGGAGCATGACCATAAAACATATCTCTCATATAAATAGAACAACCATTATTTTTGGATTTAAATGAGTAGCCATCTCGTATTAAACGAGATCCTGATACAATGTTCATGCTCAAACTTGGTACTAAATAACAATTATTGAGGTTCAAAACTAATCCCGTAGGTAAATGTAGAGGTAGCGTGCCGACGGCGATCACATCGACCTTGGAACCATTCCCGGCGCGCGTCGTCACCTCGTCCTTCGCCATTCTCCGTTTATTCCGCAGCTCCTGCTTTGAGTTACAAATGTAAGCAACTGCACCGGTATCAAATACCCAAGAGCTACTACGAGTACTGGTAAGGTACACATCAATTACATGTATATCACATATACCTTTCGTGATGCCGGCCTTCTTGTCCGCTAAGTATTTGGGGCAGTTCCACTTCCAGTGACCACTTCCCTTGCAATAAAAGCACTCAGTCTCGGGCTTGGGTCCATTCTTTAGCTTCGTCCCGGCAGCTTGCTTGCCGGGCGCGGCAACTCCCTTGCCGTCCTTCTTGAAGGTTTTCTTACCCTTGCCTTTCTTGAACTTAGTGGTTTTATTCACCATCAACACTTGATGTTCCTTTTTGACTTCTACCTCTGCTGATTTCAGCATTGCAAATACTTCAGGAATGGTCTTTTCCATCCCCTGCATATTGAAGTTCATCACAAAGCTCTTGTAGCTTGGTGGAAGCGACTGAAGGATTCTGTCAATGACGGCATCATCCGGGAGATTAACTCCCAGCTGAGTCAAGCGGTTATGCAACCCAGACATAGTGAGTATGTGCTCACTGACAGAACTGTTTTCCTCCATCTTACAGCTGAAGAACTTGTCGGAGACTTGATATCTCTCGACCCGGGCATGAGCTTGGAAAACCATTTTCAGCTCTTCGAACATCTCATATGCTCCGTGTCTCTCAAAACGTTTTTGGAGCCCCGGCTCTAAGCTGTAAAGCATGCCGCACTGAACGAGGGAGTAGTCATCGGTACGTGCCTGCCAAGCATTCATAACGTCTTGTTCTGCAGGGAGAACAGGTGCGTCACCTAGCGGTGCTTGTAGGACATAATCTTTCTTGGCAGCTATGAGGATGATCCTCAGGTTCCGGACCCAGTCCGTGTAGTTGCTGCCATCGTCTTTCAGCTTGGTTTTCTCTAGGAACGCGTTGAAGTTGAGGACTACGTTGGCCATTTGATCTACAAGACATATTGTAAATATTTTAGACTAAGTTCATGATAATTAAGTTCATCTAATCAAATTATTCAATGAACTCCCACTTAGATAGACATCCCTCCAGTCATCTAAGTATAACATGATCCATGTTAACTAGGCCGTGTCCGATCATCACGTGAGACGGACTAGTTAACATCGGTGAACATCTTCATGTTGATCGTATCTTCTATACGACTCATGCTCGACCTTTTGGTCTTCTGTGTTTCGAGGCCATGTCTGTACATGCTAGGCTCGTCAAGTCAACCTAAGTGTTTGCATGTGTAAATCTGTCTTACACCCGTTGTATGTGAACGTTAGAATCTATCACACCCGATCATCACGTGGTGCTTCGAAACAACGAACTGTCACAACGGTGCACAGTTAGGGGGGACACTTTCTTGAAATTATTATGAGGGATCATCTTATTTACTACCGTCGTTCTAAGTAAACAAGATGCAAAAACATGATAAACATCACATGCAATCAAATAATAATAGTGACATGATATGGCCAATATCACATAGCTCCTTTGATCTCCATCTTAGGGCTCCATGATCATCTTGTCACCGGCATGACACCATGATCTCCATCATTATGATCTCCATCATCGTGTCTCCATGAAGTTGCTCGCCAACTATTACTTCTACTACTATGGCTAACGCGTTTAGCAATAAAGTAAAGTAATTTACATGGCGTTTCTCAATGACACGCAGGTCATACAAAAAATAAAGACAACTCCTATGGCTCCTGCCGGTTGTCATACTCATCGACATGCAAGTCGTGATTCCTATTACAATAGCATGAACATCTCATACATCACATATATATCATTCATCATTCATCACAACTTTGGCCATATCACATCACAAAACACTTGCTGCAAAAACAAGTTAGACGTCCTCTAATTGTTGTTGCAAGTTTTACGTGGCTGCAATAGGATTCTAGCAAGAACGTTTTCTTACCTACGTGAAAGCCACAAAGTGATTTGTCAACTTCTATTTACCCTTCATAAGGACCCTTTTCATCGAATCCGCTCCAACTAAAGTGGGAGAAACAGACACCCGCCAGCCACCTTATGCAACTAGTGCATGTTAGTCGGTGGAACCGGTCTCACATAAGCGTACGTGTAAGGTTGGTCCGGGCCGCTTCATCCTACAATACCGCTGAAGCAAAATAAGACTAGTAGCGGCAAGAAAGTTGACAACATCTACGCCCACAACAAATTGTGTTCTACTCGTGCAAAGAGAACTACGCATAGACCTAGCTCATGATGCCACTGTTGGGGAACGTTGCAGAAAACAAAATTTTTCCTACGGTTTCACCAAGATCCATCTATGAGTTCATCTAGCAACGAGTGATCGGATGCATCTACATACCTTGTAGATCGCGAGCGGAAGCGTTCAAAGAACGGGGATGAGGGAGTCGTACTCGACGTGATCCAAATCACCGAGATCCTAGCGCCGAACGGACGGCACCTCCGCGTTCAACACACGTACGGTCAGCGTGACGTCTCCTCCTTCTTGATCCAGCAAGGGGGAAGGAGAGGTTGAGGAAGATGGCTCCAGCAGCAGCACGACGGCGTGGTGGTGGTGGAGAAGCAGTACTCCGACAAGGCTTCGCCGAGCTCTACGGAGGAGGAGGAGGAGGAGGTGTTGGAAGGGAGAGGGAGGCGCCAAGGGCATGGGTGCGGCTGCCCTCCCTCCCCCCCTCTATATATAGGGAGCCTAGGGGGGCGCCGGCCCTAGGAGATGCAATCTCCTAGGGGGGCGGCGGCCAAGGGGTGGGGGGCTTGCCCCCCAAGCAAGGGGGCGCCCCCCTTTAGGGTTTCCCCTACCCTAGGCGCATGGGCCCTAGGGGGAAGTGGCACCCCAGCCCACTTTGGGCTGGATCCCTTCCCACTTCAGCCCATGGGGCCCTCCGGGATAGGTGGCCCCACCCGGTGGACCCCCGGGACCCTTCCGGTGGTCCCGGTACAATACCGGTGACCCCAAAACTTGTCCCGATGGCCGAAATAGCACTTCCTATATATAATTCTTTACCTCCGGACTATTCCGAAACTCCTCGTGACGTCCGGGATCTCATCCGGGAGTCCGAACAACATTCGGATTACTGCATATACATATCCCTACAACCCTAGCGTCACCGAACCTTAAGTGTGTAGACCCTACGGGTTCGGGAGACATGTAGACATGACCGAGATTGCTCTCTGGTTAATAACCAACAGCGGGATCTGGATACCCATGTTGGCTCCCACATGCTCCTCGATGATCTCATCGGATGAACCACGATGTCGAGGATTCAAGTAACCCCATATACAATTCCCTTTGTCAATCGGTATGTTATCGGATGAACCACGATGTCGAGGATTCAGCAACCCCGATACAATTCCCTTTGTCAATCGGTATGTTACTTGCCCGAGATTCGATCGTCGGTATCCCAATACCTCGTTCAATCTCGTTACCGGCAAGTCACTTTACTCGTACCGTAATGCATGATCCCGTGACCAGACACTTGGTCACTTTGAGCTCATAATGATGATGCATTACCGAGTGGGCCCAGTGATACCTCTCCGTCATACGGAGTGACAAATCCCAGTCTTGATCGTGTCAACCCAACAGACACTTTCGGAGATACCCGTAGTATAACCTTTATAGTCACCCAGTTACGTTGTGACGTTTGGTATACCCAAAGCACTCCTACGGTATCCGGGAGTTACACGATCTCATGGTCTAAGGAAAAGATACTTGACATTGGAAAAACTCTAGCAAACGAACTATACGATCTTGTGCTATGTTTAGGATTGGGTCTTGTCCATCACATCATTCTCCTAATGATGTGATCTCGTTATCAATGACATCCAATGTCCATAGTCAGGAAACCATGACTATCTGTTGATCAACGAGCTAGTCAACTAGAGGCTTATTAGGGACATGTTGGTGTCTATTATTCACACATGTATTACGATTTCCGGATAACACAATTATAGCATGAATAAAAGACAATTATCATGAACAAGGAAATATAATAATAATGCTTTTATTATTGCCTCTAGGGCATATTTCCAACAGGGATGGAGGTAGCCCAAACCATGGTTTTAAACGGCTAGGGAACAAGTCCACATCTAGAAAGATCAAGATGCAGATCAGCTTATGAATTTTTTGTAGATGAATCAGAATCTCCAAGATCATTAGGTGCACGCGCAGCTACTCATTAATCTTGTCAAGCATATGCGGATCAATGATGTCGTTTTTCAATGATCCTGTCGCCCTTCTTACTCTAAAAACGTCATGAAGTTCGAAAATAAACTCAATGATATTTGCGTGAACACATGTTGGGCGTGGTGTCCAACATGGACGTCATCGACAGGGGGCGGAGGGTATAGGTTGAACCCTTTAGATCTACGATTCTTTTCATCAGTGACAGTTGTTGTTCTGATGCACTGGTCCTGTTAGGCCTTAGCACGATGACTTTCTAATGGTCTACTACAATAAGGTTCGCCTGGCTCCGGTGAGGGATGGACGATGACGGAGGTGCCTCTTCGGCTCGCTTCACTAATTGTAGTTGTCGCTAGGCGGTCTGCCTACCTAGAA
This sequence comes from Triticum urartu, assembly GCF_003073215.2. Lineage (NCBI taxonomy): Eukaryota > Viridiplantae > Streptophyta > Magnoliopsida > Poales > Poaceae > Triticum > Triticum urartu. Next base: position 520,490,758 of record NC_053025.1, read on the forward strand.
GTAATTTTTGTTACTTCTGATGTTCTTTGTAATTTCTCGCCCCATGACAGTTGATGAATAGATTAGAAGTTTCCCTTCAAACAATAAAAATGCATGTACATGAAAAGAAATATTCATGTAGTATTTTAGAAAAAAGTCCATGTAGTTTAAAATAGTATATACTTTAAAAAGGGTGATGTTTTTGGCAAAACAGAAAGTAGATTTTTTTAGGTGTAAAAACCTTATTTATTCATCAAATGCCACATGGAGTGGGATACGTCTCAGGTCGTGCGGCGTTCCAAACCAAACATGACGCCTCGGACTTCTAGAGAAAGCAAATTTAGCTAGACTGTGTGCTTCATAGTTCAGAGCACGAGACTCAAAAGAAAAGGTACAATTTAGAGATGTCGAATGACTAATAATCTCTCTGACGATCGCCCCGTATGCACCTCTGGCGCTTTTATGGATGTATGAGATGACTTGCTTGCAATCGGATGCTACAACAAAATGTTGTATGTGTAGATCTTCAGCAAGTGCTAGTGCTTCGCGACACGCAATCGCTTCAAGAGTGGCCGGATCGACTACTCCCTCTATGACTAGAGCCGAGCTGCCCAAGAAGTTACCTTCTGTATCTCTACAAACTGCAGCTGCTGATCCTCCTCTTCTTCCTTGAACTCCCCCGTCCACATGGATCTTGCATTGTCCAGCAGGGGGTCTTTTTGGCTTCGGGTTTGCTTGGTGAGATGTGGCATTCCGAGCTGGAGCGCTCGGTTTAGTGTTAATCAAAGACAGGTCTTTTAGATACCTTTCTATGAAGTTGTGGGTCGCTTGGGGACTTTGAAAAATAGCTTCATGTATTGCCTTCCATCGAGCATGCCATATTGCCCAAAGTGTTACTGCCATGTCAACGAATTCTTCATGAGTTAACATCTCCATCAACGTGAAAAGCCACTGTTTGGCATAAGGCTCGTTATTTGCTGTGATTTTATGTGTGATCTCCGTATTAGCCAACGCCCAGACGCTTCTTGATTGTTGTGCAATCTAAGAGGGAGTGACGCCATGAATCGCGTATCCCGCAGATACCACATAGGCTGGAGTCGGACATATGACGATGTGCTCTAACATCGTTTGTTGGGAGCGACTGTTTTGAAAGCCTCCATAAGAACATTCGAATTTTCCCTGGGACTTCGTTCTTCCATAGTGTTTTCCACGATTTTTTCCTCTGCCCTGGCATTAGAAGGACCTGCAGCTCCTTCCAGCCATGCTTCCCGTCGTGCCCTTGTGGCCACCAGCATTTTATACGCCGACTTGACCGAGAAAGATCCATGTTTCTCGTAGTGCCAAGCCCAAAAATCATCTATGTTTCGGGTGCACAAAGGGATTCCGAGAATCACTTGAGCGTCCATTGGCAAGAAAGTGGTTTGGATCAGCTGTCTGTCCCATGATGTCGTCGTGCTCGTGATGAGCTCCGAAACTCTCGTTGGTGGGTTGAGAACGCGGTAGCCATACAGCCTAAAAGACTCCTCTCTGGGTAGCCAATTATGATTCCAGATTTCCGTGGTTTCTCCGTTACCAATCCGCCGAACCAGGCCTTGTTTCAAGATGTCTCTCCACTCAATGATTGCCCGCCAAATCTGGCTTGGGTGTTTACCCAACTGAGCCTGCAAGATATCTGAATTTGGATAGTATACACTCTTAAACACTCGGGCACTGAGTGATTCAGAAGCTTGAAGCAGGCGCCAAGCTTGTTTAGCGAGCATTGCAAGGTTGAACAATTCGAAATCCTTGAAGCCTAGGCCCCCCATCCCCTTTGGTTGGGTCATTGCTTTCCACGAAACCCAATGGGGCTTTCTCTTCCCTTCTTTGCTCCCCCCACCAAAACTTTCTTATCAGCTTGTTTAGATGCTCACAGAGGCCCCGAGGTAATTTGAAACAAGACATCGAAAAGACTAAGCTCGAACGATTGCAATTGCAGGACTGGGCTGGATGTGTAAACTCCAAATGCAAACGAATTATTTCACGTATATTAGATAGTACTAGGTACTAAATTGATTTTGTGTGCAACAAATCTCCTATTGTAATACATCTCCAGATTTTTTCAATGGGTACCGCATGTCGCTTTGTGCCATGAATTACCCCAATTTTGCATCTATATAACTTACCTACAAGGCGAGCGCCCGAGTGTAGAGATCTATCTATATTATTTTCATCTAGACTGTGCAATCTTATAATTCATTGGTCTGATCTGATGTGCCTTGGTTCAGGGATTAGGCTGCTACAAGTTTCTAGAGAGAAATAGTTTCATTCTGGTGCTACTCACGGACCATGTTGGTAGCGTCAGGATTAGCCACGGAGATCGTTTGGCCAACTAAATTCAGTGGTGCCTAGATAAATGAAATGGCATATCTTCGAGTAACAGGAATTACTACATTCGCTGAGGTCTCAAAATCTTCCAATCAAGCTGCTGCATTTGATCAGTCGCCTTTACGTCGCTGCTTCCTTTTCGTCGGCTATATACAGCCATCCAACACCGGAGGGATCACCAGGGTGATGTCCTCGTCGCGGGCACTGGAGTCACTGCCTTGTTGGTTGTGGTTCGTTGTGTGCTCCGTGAGCTATGTTTATCTATCTCCTCTCACCAACAACCGAGTTAGATAGAAGTGGTCCAGATCCCAGTCTTGATAGTGCCAAGCCACAGCAATGTCAAGGTATCGCCTCGAAACTCAAGACAGGGCTGGTATTGTCATTTTTTCAAAACAGAGGCATGGGCCTTTATTGTAGAAGATGAGCTGATCACTAAGTCCACCTTGAGAGCCGCCAGTCCTGTCAGGTAACGATTCACATTAGCTGCATATCAAAAGTGAACCATCTCTTTTAGAATCAAGATTCTTATTTAATCTGAATGAAAATACAGGAATTCCTTTTTTTTTACTTTGCTCAGTTGCAAGTCTGCTAATTAAGTTCAGAATATATATCTTTAGCATGAATTGTGACGACTAGTAGCAGTGAATTAACAATCTTTCCAAACTGCAAGTATTGGACAACATAGGTTGCAACAGAAATAAACAAACTAAATAGAAATCTTCCATACTTCCAAGATAGCACTGTTCAAATATTTCTTGGCAAGATTGTAAAGAAAGTTACATCTTTCTATTTTCCTCTAACGGGGAAATGGTATGCTAACTGTATATCATGCCTGAGACAAAATCGTGACATATGAACTTTCCCTATTATTTTGAAATGCTGGAGTCCCCTTTGTAGAGTATAAAGAAGCACTGAATTCTTGATAATTTTTTTTATTTGGTGACTGTAGGAAAACCTAATAATGGATCTAAAAAAGTGTATTGATCCTCACTTTTTAAGATACTATCTTAGTAATAACCTTCGATTGGTCTCTCTCTCAAAAAAAAAACCTTCGATTGGTCAGTGAACTCTATACCCGCTATAAAGTATATGGAGGAGAGATTAGGCAGCAAACTGCAGAATTCTGTATACTGAATCTTTCATGCGCAATCAAAAGCATAGGAAGCTAAATATGTGAAAATAGATGAATACCAGCATCTGGAGTCCCAGTCACATAACAGATTGCCATGTTAAGCTTCAGAATGTATCCCGTCGAGTCAAGTCCAGCACATAGTAGTTAGGATCATATTCCACACCCCTAATAAACCATTACAATTGCCTAACAGCATGTATCCCATCGAGTCCCACAATTTGATATGGAGAACAAAAGACTGGATCATGGCAAGATGTGCTGATTCAGCAGGCCACGCTCCTAGCAGATGATGAAACATTAGCTAAGCTGCAGCAAACATGGATTCCAATGGCTTGTAGCGAGTTGCAGAGAGTTGTTCTCCCAGGAGGCATCTTGCAAAAATACTTAAAACCTTCAATCCCCAAGTCAGTTTTAATGGTAGCTCCCCGAGGGGGCTGGTCATCAACATCTGTTGTTGCTCCTGGTGGTTGATCTTGTTGCCCAGTGGCACCTGCCTCATATGCTGATCACTTGCATAATAACGTGTGAAAATCTTCATCCCACTACATGGACATTGCAATCTACTACTATGTCCATTGTAGGCCAAAACAATGCAAAAAGTACCTCACAGTTTTGGCTAAAGATTCAGTTTGCATGATATGGTCTTCAGCAACATTGCTTGCTAAAAAAACAACTGCAGTAACATCAGCACTTGACAGAGTCAAACGCTGTTGACAGGTAGCACTAATCTTTTTTAGGGTGACAGGTAGCACTAATCTTTCTTAGGGTGACAGGTAGCACCAATTAAACACACAAGATTAATTAGGACACACCAGCAGGCCAGCATGCAGAAACCATCATTATATCAATTCTTGGATGACAGAACCACTAACTCTGGATATACTTTCATCGTATGCTCAGCAAGGGTACATCCTTTGAGATGAATTTAAAGAAAGGATCAGAGCTGGGGGAGCAAACTGTAGGGTCCATAAAAACAACAGAGCACATAGGTGATGCTGCAAGAAAATTAGAGGTTCATTACAAAGATAACCCATTCACCTACTTACGAAAGCCAACAACACAGGGAAATTATCAATGCTTAGTGGCAAAAGCCTACAACAATACGAGAACACAAGCACCAAAACAGCTCATCGCCTCCAATTTGGTCATCTTTCTTGTTGATGAGAGTGGCCTCCTACCCCCAAGCATAGTCAACCATACATTGACAGTGCGCCGCATCACCGGGGACCACTCTTTCTGCAAGCGTAAATTTGTGAGTGTAATTCCAAAAAGGAGATAACATGATATTATATAAATTGCCAATCAGTAAGCATACTTAGTCATAATTACATAGCATTCAAAGTTTAGTCGGGCACATTTCAAATATAACTTTCAATCCGATTAAGCATTCAATGTTTTGTTTGTCCCACTAACTATACATGGAGTATCACTTAAGAGTTGTTCCTGAATCACAAATGAGAGGACATATAGTTATAGATACAAATATACCTTGTGGATTGTAGAAACTCATGTACGGAATCAGACCACAAAGCTTTTCTCTCTTCTGTAGCTTCTTCCACCGTAATGTCTTGAGATTAATCTCATAGATGTCAAGGCCCATGGTCACAAAAATGATATCTGTGCCCTCCAGAGATCCAATCAATCTAAATCTTTTATTGGGATTTTGAATGGGGAGATGGTTATTAAGATCGATGACTGTACGCTGAGTCCATGACCCAATTCCGTCAGAATCTCCCTGTCTTGACCACAAGTGGAGGGTTACCTTATCCACATGTGCAAACCCCAAACTGCCATCCTCCATCGCCATGAGGACAGCGGCATCGACAAGGATAGACCCGGCAAACGGTGCATCAATCAGTGATAAGCAGTTAGATCCCAAGTCATACTTGAGAATTGCCATGTGATCATGTCCGCAATACTTGAGCTTGAAGTACAGTGCATCTTCGACGGAGACAGGAGACATTCCGTCCCAATATGTAGACCCAAGATGAAGAGCAGACCACGGCTCACTCCACTTATTAAAACAAAAATCAGAGCAGTGCTTGCTCCAACCTCCCGCCACCGGCAAGGACACACATGCGCGCGCAAGACATCCATCTTCCATCATGTCCACACCGATGAAGACCACCTGGAAGGGGCCTGCGTGGCACGCACGGTGGTCACAGCCGGCAACGGGGCAGAGCACCGCTGCCCCATAGCTTCTGCCCAAGTGGTCAGGTGGGTTCAGCTCCGTCCGGCAGCCCGTCATGGGGTCCCAAACGACGAGCGAAAGGGGGCCGCAAGAGTCATCGCCGAGGAGAACGCGGCCGCAGTGTACCTCCATCCCCCCCAGTCGTCGTCGGGAATGCGCACAGGGAATTTCGTGGTGGGGAAGAAGTGTGGGATGTTATCTTCTACCTCATGGACGGAGTTCGAGCGCCGGGAACAAAGGAAGCCCAGCATTGGGGGAGGTCCGTGGAAGTTGCGGTAGCGAGCACGGAAGCGAGAGTCGGAGAGGAGGGAGAGCCAGACCTTGCTGACGAGGGAGGCGCGCGCGAGGTGCTCGGGCTCGTCCGGCAGGAGGCGGAAGAAGACCTCCTCGAGGAGCTCGTCCGGCAGCGCCGGCGGCGGCGGCGGCGGCATGGTGGGCGGATGCTGCGAGGGTTTCGGATGGGGAAATTTTGGAGTGAAAGAGGAAATTTTTGGTCTTGTGTGCTGGGCCGGGTTTTCTTTCCTCTACTTGGGCCTCTTTCAAATTTTGACATTTCATGATAGTGGCACTATACACGATTCTTTCAAATTCAATTTTTTCTTCGAGAAAAATTTCCCTATCTATTCATCAACTGTGAAGGTAGTACAAAAAATATCATCAGTAAAAAATACATCCAGGTTCGTAGACCACCTAGCAACAACTACAAGCACTGAAGCGAGTCAAAGACACACCGTCATTATCGTCCCTCCCCATCGAAGCCAGGCAAACCTTGTGGTAGTAGACAGTTGAGAAGTCGACGTGCTAAGGTCCATAGGACCAATGCACCAGAGCAGCAACAGCCACCGATGAAGAGAAATGTAGATTAGAAGGATCTAACCTATAGACACACGAAGACATGATCCACCTGGATCAATCGAAAACAAACCCCGACTGAATCCCACGTGATCTGCCAGAGACAAACCTCCACATGCCTTCCGACGGGGCTAGAACATCATCCTCTAAGCAGGACACAAACCCTAACAAAACTCAAAAAAGCATGAAAAAACGAAGCCCTCCCACCGGCAAGGGACAAGATCCACTGCACCTCCATGGCCCTGAGAACACAGAAGACGAGATAAACTGGCGATGACACCGGCAGGAGGCATGAGAAACCCTAGCCAAAGGGCCCTTTTTCTTTCACTGCGTTTATCCTTGCTGCATCCACACACCAAATTCAAAAAAAATGAGAATAGTCATCATAATTTCAGTATCCTGAACTTCTTTCATTTGTATTGTGGTAGCATTTTCAGATTCAATTAATGTTGACCAAAAACCAACAACACGATTGTTTATTTTAGGAAAAATGCAAACCTCAAGATTTTGACAAAAAAAATCTAGAAAGGCAATCATTTTTAAAATTAGGCCTAGTTGTATAATTTTTTTCCTTGAATTTTTGTCAAGTGAGCTAATTTTCCGAAAGAATCTTTTTTTTGTGAATGAATTCTTTCATTACTCAAGTATCAGAGAATACAATTCGTACCACAAGTGCCAAAACATCATCCGGACCAGAGCCTAGCCAAACCAAAGTTCGGCGTTGCAACCTACCAAAATTTGCCAAGGCATGACTAACCCTATTACAGCTCCGACGAATATGAGTAATGCAAGAATTCCTTTCTCCCAAACTACTAATGATCTCCCTGATAATGAAAGCATATTTAGATTTGTTGCTATTCCCTGTCTTAATCATATTCACAGCCTCTAAACAATCAGATTCCACATCTATTGGTATGATGCTCCACTGAAGGGCCAAAGAAATTCCTTCCCTTATTGCAAGTAACTCTGCCTCCAGCACATCATCACATGCATAGAGAAGTCTGCAAGCACTGAAAACAATTTCTCCCTCGTGATCCCTTAGGATCATTCCGGCTCCCGCCGTAGAGCCCAGGACCGAGGCATCCGTGTTGAGTTTGACTCTGCCCACTGCTGGAGCGGACCAAGAACCACCCACTTCATCAACTCTGTATATGTCCTGATCGGGAATATGAAGACATGCAGCTGACATTTTTCCTTTCACTAAAGCATCACTTGAGCATATATGAATAGAGTTTAGGGATGACAGATAGCTGGACAGGAAGCGCACAGAAACATCCACGGGCGGTGGCTGTTTTGCATGCACAATTTCGTTACGCACATACCAGATTCGCCAGAATAGCATCATGATCCTAGCTCTCTCCTCTTCATGCAGTTTCGACAGGAGATGAAGGAACCAATCACGCCCAACATGTACGATGCTTAGACGGTACGGCAATGTCCATTCCTTCGCCATGGCCTTCCATAGGAACACAGCATGATTATAGGTGCAAAACACATGGAACGAGTCATCCTCCTCCATACCACACACAGGGAATGTACCTGAGACTTCCAAGTTCCTTTTCACTTTATTTGTCCAATTTGCTAGCGAATCTGTAGCTAACCTCCAAGCAAAAGACTGAACCTTTGGTGGTACAGAACTTTGCCATATAAATTTCCATGCTTCTCTTGTTCCATCCGGCCGGGAACTTGTAGAGACCTCATTAGGATTTGAGCATTCATCACTAGCCAGTTTATACGCACTACGTACAGTAAAAACTCCACTTTTTTCAGGCCCCCAAGCAACAAAGTCTTCCTCTAGCCGAGCAGATGGTTTTATTTTCTGAATTTCAACAATGTCGACCGGGAGAAAGAACTGATTTATTTTGTCAAAGTCCCAATTACCATGGATATTCAGAAGCTCCGAGACCCACTTTAGGCGGCACCTACCACGCTGTGAAATCAAGCCTCCGGTTGGCTCGCGTGCTATCCATCGATCTCTCCATATACGTACACTCTTGTTGTTGGAAATATGCCCTAGAGGCAATAATAAAAGCATTATTATTATATTTCCTTATTCATGATAATTGTCTTTATTCATGCTATAATTGTATTATCCGGAAATCGTAATACATGTGTGAATAACAGACACCAACATGTCCCTAGTAAGCCTCTAGTTGACTAGCTCGTTGATCAACAGATAGTCATGGTTTCCTGACTATGGACATTGGATGTCATTGATAACGAGATCACATCATTAGGAGAATGATGTGATGGACAAGACCCAATTCTAAACATAGCATAAAGATCGTGTAGTTCGTTTGCTAGAGTTTTTCCAATGTCAAGTATCCTTTCCTTAGACCATGAGATCGTGTAACTCCCGGATACCGTAGGAGTGCTTTGGGTGTACCAAACGTCACAACGTAACTGGGTGACTATAAAGGTGCACTACAGGTATCTCCGAAAGTGTCTGTTGGGTTGACACGGATCGAGACTGGGATTTGTCACTCCGTATGACGGAGAGGTATCACTGGGCCCACTCGGTAATGCATCATCATAATGAGCTCAAAGTGACCAAGTGTCTGGTCACGGGATCATGCATTACGGTACGAGTAAAGTGACTTGCCGGATAGATTGAACGAGGTATTGGGATACCGACGATCGAATCTCGGGCAAGTAACATATCGATTGACAAAGGGAATTGCTGCATATGGGGTTGCTTGAATCCTCGACATCGTGGTTCATCCGATGAGATCATCGTGGAGCATGTGGGAGCCAACATGGGTATCCAGATCCCGCTGTTGGTTATTGACCGGAGAGTCGTCTCGGTCATGTCTGCATGTCTCCCGAACCCGTAGGGTCTACACACTTAAGGTTCGGTGACGCTAGGGTTGTGAAGATATGTATATGCAGTAACCCGAATGTTGTTCGGAGTCCCGGATGAGATCCCGGACGTCACGAGGAGTTCCGGAATGGTCCGGAGGTAAAGAATTATATATAGGAAGTGCTGTTTCGGCCATCGGGACAAGTTTCGGGGTCACCGGTATTGTACCGGGACCACCGGAAGGGTCCTGGGGGTCCACCGGGTGGGGCCACCTGCCCAGGGGGCCACATGGGCTGTAGGGGGTGCGCCTTGGCCTTTATGGGCCAAGGGCACCAGCCCAAAAGGGCCCATGCGCCTAGGGTTTGGGGGAAACCCTAAAGGGGGCGCCCCCCACCCCTTGGCCGCCGCCCCCCTAGGAGATTGGATCTCCTAGGGCCGGCCTCCCCCCTTGGGCACCCCTATATATAGTGGGGAGATGGAGGACATCATACTACAGCCTTTGGCACCTCCCTCTCCCCTGTTACATCTCTCTCTCGTAGTATAGGCGAAGCCCTGGTACTGTGACGCCCTGCATCCACCACCACGCCGTCGTGCTGCTGGATGTTCTTCAACCTCTCCCCCTCCCTTGCTGGATCAAGAAGGAGGAGACGTCATCCGCTCCGTACGTGTGTTGAACGCGGAGGTGCCGTCCGTTCGGCGCTTGGTCATCGGTGATTTGGATCACGTCGTGTACGACTACCTCAACCCCGTTCTTTGAACGCTTCCGCTCGCGATCTACAAAGGTATGTAGATGCATCCAATCACTCGTTGCTAGATGAACTCATAGATGGATCTTGGTGAAACCGCAGGAAATTTTTTGTTTTCTGCAACGTTCCCCAACAGTGGCATCATGAGCTAGGTCTATGCGTAGTTCTTCTTGCGCGAGTAGAACACAATTTGTTGTGGGCATAGATGTTGTCAACTTTCTTGCCGCTACTAGTCTTATCTTGCTTCAGCGGTATTGTGGGATGAAGCGGCCTGGACCAACCTTACACGTACGCTTACGTGAGACCGGTTCCACCGACTAACATGCACTAGTTGCATAAGGTGGCTGGCGGGTGTCTGTCTCTCCCGCTTTAGTTGGAGCGGATTCGATGAAAAGGGTCCTTATGAAGGGTAAATAGAAGTTGACAAATCACGTTGTGGCTTTCACGTAGGTAAGAAAACGTTCTTGCTAGAACCCTAATTCAGCCATGTAAAACTTGCAACAACAATTAGAGGACGTCTAACTTGTTTTTGCAGCAAGTGCTTTGTGATATGATATGGCCAAAGTTGTGATGAATGATGAATGATATATATGTGATGTATGAGATGTTCATGCTATTGTAATAGGAATCACGACTTGCATGTCGATGAGTATGACAACCGGCAGGAGCCATAGGAGTTGTCTTTATTTTTTATATGACCTGCGGTTCATTGAGAAACGCCATGTAAATTACTTTACTTTATTGCTAAACGCGTTAGCCATAGTAGTAGAAGTAATAGTTGGCGAGCAACTTCATGGAGACACGATGATGGAGATCATGATGATGGAGATCATGGTGTCAAGCCGGTGACAAGATGATCATGGAGCCCCAAGATGGAGATCAAAGGAGCTATGTGATATTGGCCATATCATGTCACGTTTATTATTTGATTGCATGTGATGTTTATCATGTTTTGCATCTTGTTTACTTAGAACGACGGTAGTAAATAAGATGATCCCTCATAACAATTTCAAGAAGTGTTCTCCCCTAACTGTGCACCGTTCATAAAGTTCGTCGTTTCTAAGCACGTCGTGATGATCGGGTGTGATGGATCCTTACGTTCACATACAACGGGTGTTGACGAGCCTAGCATGTACAGACATGACCTCGGAACACATGCAAAACACTTAGGGTTAACTTGACGAGCCTAGCATGTACAGACATGGCCTCGGAACACAGAAGACCGAAAGGTCGAGCATGAGTCGTATAGAAGATACGATCAACATGAAGATGTTCACCGACGTTGACTAGTCCGTCTCACGTGATGATCGGACACGGCCTAGTCAACTCGGATCATGTAATACTTAGATGACTAGAGGGATGTCTAATCTAAGTGGGAGTTCATTAATAATTTGATTAGATGAACTTAATTATCATGAACTTAGTCTAAAATCTTTGCAATATGTCTTGTAGATCAAATGGCCAACGTAGTCCTCAACTTCAACGCGTTCCTAGAGAAAACCAAGCTGAAAGACGATGGCAGCAACTATACGGACTGGGTCCGGAACCTGAGGATCATCCTCATAGCTGCCAAGAAAGATTATGTCCTACAAGCACCGCTAGGTGATCCACCCGTCCCACAGAACCAAGACGTTATGAACGCTTGGCAGACACGTGTTGACGACTACTCCCTAGTTCAGTGCGGCATGCTTTACAGCTTAGAGCCGGGGCTCCAAAAGCGTTTTGAGAGACATGGAGCATATGAGATGTTCGAAGAGCTGAAAATGGTTTTTCAAGCTCATGCCCAGATCGAGAGATATGAAGTCTCCGATAAGTTCTTCAGCTGTAAGATGGAGGAAAATAGTTCTGTCAGTGAGCACATACTCACTATATCTGGGTTACATAACCGCCTGTCTCAGCTGGGAGTTAATCTCCCGGATGATGCGGTCATTGACAGAATCCTCCAGTCGCTTCCACCAAGCTACAAAAGGTTTGTGATGAACTTCAACATGCAGGGGATGCAAAAGACCATTCCTGAGTTGTTCTCTATGCTGAAATCAGCGGAGGTAGAAGTCAAGAAGGAACATCAAGTGTTGATGGTCAATAAAACCACTAAGTTCAAGAAAGGCAAGGGTAAAAAGAACTTCAAGAAGGATGGCAAGGAGGTTGCCGCGCCCGGCAAGCAAGCTGCCGGGAAGAAGCCAAAGAATGGACCCAAGCCCGAGACTGAGTGCTTTTATTGCAAGGGAAGCGGTCACTGGAAGCGGAATTGCCCTAAATACTTAGCAGACAAGAAGGCCGGCAAAACAAAAGGTATATTTGATATACATGTAATTGATGTGTACCTTACCAGTACTCGTAGTGACTCCTGGGTATTTGATACCGGTGCCGTTGCTCATATTTGTAACTCACAGCAGGAGCTGCGGAATAAACGGAGACTGGCAAAGGACGAGGTGACGATGCGCGTCGGGAATGGTTCCAAGGTTGATGTGATCGCCGTCGGCACGCTGCCTCTGCATTTACCTACGGGATTAGTTTTAAACCTCAATAACTGTTATTTAGTGCCAGCTTTGAGCATGAACATTGTATCGGGATCTCGTTTAATTCGAGATGGCTACTCATTTAAATCTGAGAATAATGGTTGTTCCATTTATATGAGAGATATGTTTTATGGTCATGCTCCTATGGTGAATGGTTTATTCTTAATGAATCTCGGGCGTATTACTACACATGTTCATAATGTGAGTACCAAAAGATGTAAGGTTGATAATGATAGTCCCACATACTTGTGGCACTGCCGCCTTGGTCACATAGGTGTCAAACGCATGAAGAAGCTCCATGCAGATGGACTTTTGGAGTCTCTTGATTATGAATCATTTAACACATGCGAACCATGCCTCATGGGTAAAATGACCAAGACTCCGTTCTCAGGAACAATGGAGCGAGCAACCAACTTATTGGAAATCATACATACTGATGTGTGCGGTCCAATGAGTGTTGAGGCTCGCGGTGGCTATCGTTATGTTCTCACCCTCACTGATGACTTGAGTAGATATGGGTATGTCTACTTAATGAAACACAAGTCTGAAACCTTTGAAAAGTTCAAGGAATTTCAGAGTGAGGTTGAGAATCAACGTGACAGGAAGATCAAGTTTCTACGATCAGATCGTGGAGGAGAATACTTGAGTCACGAGTTTGGGACACACTTAAGAAAATGTGGAATAGTTTCACAACTCACGCCGCCTGGAACACCTCAGCGTAATGGTGTGTCCGAACGTTGTAATCGCACTCTACTAGATATGGTGCGATCTATGATGTCTCTTACCGATTTACCGTTATCTTTTTGGGGCTATGCTTTAGAGACCGCCGCATTCACTTTAAATAGGGCTCCGTCGAAATCCATTGAGACGACACCGTATGAATTATGGTTTGGGAAGAAACCTAAGCTGTCGTTTCTAAAAGTTTGGGGATGCGATGCTTATGTCAAGAAACTTCAACCTGAGAAGCTCGAACCCAAGTCGGAAAAATGTGTCTTCATAGGATACCCTAAAGAAACTATTGGGTATACCTTCTACCTAAGATCCGAAGGCAAGATCTTTGTTGCCACGAACGGACTCTTTCTGGAGAAAGAGTTTCTCTCGAAAGAAGTAAGTGGGAGGAAAGTAGAGCTTGATGAAGTATTACCTCTTGAACCGGAAAATGGCGCAACTCAAGAAAATGTTCCTGAGGTTCCAGCGCCGACTAGAGAGGAAGTTAATGATAATGATCAAGATACTTCTGATCAAGCTCCTACTGAATTTCGAAAGTCCACAAGGACACGTTCCGCGCCAGAGTGGTACGGCAACCCTGTCTTGGAAATCATGTTGTTAGACAACGGTGAACCTTCGAACTATGAAGAAGCAATGGCGGGCCCGGATTCCGACAAATGGCTAGAAGCCATGAAATCCGAGATAGGATCCATGTATGAAAATGAAGTATGGACTTTGACTGACTTGCCTGTTGAACGGCGAGCCATAGAAAATAAATGGATCTTTAAGAAGAAGACAAACGCGGATGGTAATGTGACCATCTATAAAGCTCGGCTTGTCGCTAAGGGTTATCGACAAGTTCAAGGGGTTGACTACGATGAGACTTTCTCACCGGTAGCGAAGCTAAAGTCCGTCCGAATCATGTTAGCAATTGCCGCATTCTACGATTATGAGATATGGCAAATGGACGTCAAAACGGCATTCCTTAATGGTTTCCTTAAGGAAGAATTGTATATGATGCAGCCGGAAGGTTTTGTCGATCCTAAGAATGCTGACAAGGTGTGCAAGCTCCAACGCTCGATTTATGGGCTGGTGCAAGCATCTCGGAGTTGGAACATTCGCTTTGATGAAATGATCAAAGCGTTTGGGTTTACACAGACTTATGGAGAAGCCTGTGTTTACAAGAAAGTGAGTGGGAGCTCTGTAGCATTTCTCATATTATATGTAGATGACATACTATTGATGGAAATGATATAGAACTCTTGGACAGCATCAAGGCCTACTTGAATAAGAGTTTTTCAATGAAGGACCTTGGAGAAGCTGCTTATATATTAGGCATCAAAATCTATAGGGATAGATCGAGACGCCTCATAGGTCTTTCACAAAGCACATACCTTGATAAGATATTGAAGAAGTTCAATATGGATCAATCTAAGAAGGGGTTCTTGCCTGTGTTACAAGGTATGAAATTGAGCTCAGCTCAATGTCCGACCACGGCAGAAGATATAAAAGAGATGAGCGTCATCCCCTATGCATCAGCCATAGGTTCTATTATGTATGCCATGCTGTGTACCAGACCTGATGTAAACCATGCCGTAAGTTTGGCAGGAAGGTACCAAAGTAATCCCGGCAAGGAACACTGGACAACGGTCAAGAATATCCTGAAGTACCTGAAAAGGACTAAGGAAATGTTTCTCTTTTATGGAGGTGACGAAGAGCTTGTCGTAAAGGGTTACGTCGACGCTAGCTTCGACACAGATCTGGATGACTCTAAGTCACAAACCGGATACGTGTATATTTTGAATGGTGGGGCAGTAAGCTGGTGCAGTTGCAAGCAGAGCGTCGTGGCGGGATCTACATGTGAAGCGGAGTACATGGCAGCCTCGGAGGCAGCACATGAAGCAATATGGGTGAAGGAGTTCATCACCGACCTAGGAGTCATACCCAATGCGTCGGGGCCGATCAAGCTCTTTTGTGACAACACTGGAGCTATTGCACTTGCCAAGGAGCCCAGGTTTCACAAGAAGACAAGGCACATCAAGCGTCGCTTCAACTCCATTCGTGAAAATGTTCAAGATGGAGACATAGAGATTTGTAAAGTGCACACGGACCTGAATATAGCGGATCCGTTGACTAAACCTCTCCCTAGAGCAAAACATGATCAACACCAGAATTCCATGGGTGTTCGATTCATCACAATGTAACTAGATTATTGACTCTAGTGCAAGTGGGAGACTGTTGGAAATATGCCCTAGAGGCAATAATAAAAGCATTATTATTATATTTTCTTGTTCATGATAATTGTCTTTATTCATGCTATAATTGTGTTATCCGGAAATCGTAATACATGTGTGAATAACAGACACCAACATGTCCCTAGTAAGCCTCTAGTTGACTAGCTCGTTGATCAACAGATAGTCATGGGTTTCCTAACTATGGACATTGGATGTCATTGATAACGAGATCACATCATTAGGAGAATGATGTGATGGACAAGACCCAATCCTAAACATAGCATAAGATCGTATAGTTCGTTTACTAGAGTTTTTCCAATGTCAAGTATCCTTTCCTTAGACCATGAGATCGTGTAACTCCCGGATACCGTAGGAGTGCTTTGGGTGTACCAAACGTCACAACGTAACTGGGTGACAATAAAGGTATACTACGGGTATCTCCGAAAGTGTCTGTTGGGTTGACACGGATCAAGACTGGGATTTGTCACTCCGTATGACGGAGAGGTACCACTGGGCCCACTCGGTAATGCATCATCATTATGAGCTCAAAGTGATCAAGTGTCTGGTCACGGGATCATGCATTACGGTACGAGTAAAGTGACTTGCCGTTAACGAGATTGAACGAGGTATTGGGATACCGACGATCGAATCTCGGGCAAGTAACGTACCGATTGACAAAGGGAATTGTATACGGGGTTGCTTGAATCCTCGACATCATGGTTCATCCGATGAGATCATCGAGGAGCATGTGGGAGCCAACATGGGTATCCAGATCCCGCTGTTGGTTATTGACCGGAGAGCAATCTCGGTCATGTCTACATGTCTCCCGAACCCGTAGGGTCTACACACTTAAGGTTTGGTGACGCTAGGGTTGTAGAGATATGAGTATGCAGTAATCTGAAAGTTGTTCGGAGTCCCGGATGAGATCCCGTACGTCACGAGGAGTTCCGGAATGGTCCGGAGGTAAAGAATTATCTATAGGAAGTGAAGTTTTGGCCATCGGGAGAGTTTCGGGGGTCACCGGTATTGTACCGGGACCATCGGATGGGTCCCGGGGGTCCACCGGGTGGGGCCACCCATCCCGGAGGGCCCCATGGGCTGAAGTGGGGAGGAGAACCAGCCCATAGTGGGCTGGTGCGCCCCCCAAGGCCCACCCCTTGCGCCTAGGGTTAAAACCCTAGGGTGGGGGGCTCCCCACTTGCCTTGGGGGGCACTCCACCCCCCTTGGCCGCTGCCCCCCCTAGGCCCCCTATATATAGTGGGGGAGGGAGGGCTTCTCACCCATGCCTTTGTGCCTTCCCTCTCCCTCTCCAAAACACCCCCTCCTCCTCCATAGAGGCTTGGCGAAGCCCTGCTACGGTAACTATTTGCATTCACCACCACACCGTCGTGCTGATGGATCTTCATCAACCTCTCCTTCCCCCTTGCTGGATCAAGAAGGAGGAGACGTCACGCTGACCGTACGTGTGTTGAACGCGGAGGTGTCGTCCGTTCGGCGCTAGGATCTCCGGTGATTTGGATCACGTCGAGTACCACTCCCTCATCCCCGTTCTTTGAACGCTTCCGCTCGCGATCTACAAAGGTATGTAGATGCATCCGATCACTCATTGCTAGATGAACTCATAGATGGATCTTGGTGAAACCGTAGGAAATTTTTTGTTTTCTGCAACGTTCCCCACAGTGGCAACAGCTGCCGTGCACACTAACTTCTTGTTTTTTGCATCCCGTGCAAACTATGTGGCAACTTGATAGTAAAATACACGGCACATTTTGTTCATACATGGACGGCAACTTTCTTTCAACTACCCCCACCCATAACCAAACATTCTACGTGATTCTAATTTTTTTGTCCCTCTGCTGTTCTTTACATGAACTCTGCTTCTCATTTGTTCACTTTTAAATGCAGGTCATGTTCCCCATGTTCCAGGAGCTTGCACCACATGACCCACGCGACAAGTGTGGTCACCACTATGCGATCTGCCTTGACCTGAAGAACCAACGTTTCGAGGTGCTTGATTCAATCCGTTCGGAAGCTGATGCAGACCTTACTACGCATGCCGAATTCTTCATTAACAACCTCAAAGAGACATGGAATCGTCACTACGAACATTCAAAGGTCCAGATCAGGCATTTCCTGACTGAGTATGTGGCGACTGCGAAGCAAGGGAACACGTAATTGTTGGGGAACGTAGCAGAAATTCAAAATTTTCTTACGTGTCACCAAGATCTATCTATGGAGAAACCAGCAATGAGGGGAAGGAGAGTGCATCTACATACCCTTGTAGATCGCTAAGCGGAAGCGTTCAAGAGAACGGGGTTGAAGGAGTCGTACTCATCGTGATCCAAATCACCGGAGATCCTAGTGCCGAACGGACGGCACCTCCGCGTTCAACACACGTACAGCCCGATGACGTCTCCCATGCCTTGATCCAGCAAGGAGAGAGGGAGAGGTTGAGGAAGACTCCATCCAGCAGCAGCACAACGGTGTGGTGGTGCTGGAGGAGCGTGGTGATCCAGCAGGGCTTCGCCAAGCACTGCAAGATATGAGGAGAAAGAGAGGAAGGGCTGCACCAAGAAAGAGGAGATCAATCGCGTGTATTGGGCAGCCCCTAGGCCAAGTATATATAGGGGAAGGGGAGGGGGCTGCGCCCCCCTAGGGTTCCCACCCCAAGGGGGCGGCAGCCCCAGATCCCATCTGGAGGTGGCGGCCAAGAGGGGGGAGGAGAGGGAGGCGCAGGGAGCATGGGCCTTAGGGCCCATCTCCCTTAGGGTTTGCCCCCTCTCCCCTCTAGGCGCATGGGCCATGGTGGGAGGCACCCTAGCCCACCTAGGGGCTGGTGCCTTCTCACACTTGGCCCATGTATGCCTTTGTGGCCCATGCCCCCCGGTGGACCCCCGGACCCCTCAGGTGGTCCCGGTACATTACCGATAAACCCCAAAACTTTTCCGGTGACCAAAACAGGACTTCCCATATATAAATCTTTACCTCCGGACCATTCCGGAACTCCTCGTGATGTCCGGGATCTCATCCGGGACTCCGAACAACATTCGGTAACCACATACAAACTTCCTTTATAACCCTAGCGTCATCGAACCTTAAGTGTGTAGACCCTACGGGTTCGGGAGACATGCAGACATGACCGAGACGTTCTCCGGTCAATAACCAACAGCGGGATCTGGATACCCATGTTGGCTCTCACATGTTCCACGATGATCTCATCGGATGAACCACGATGTCAAGGACTTAATCAATCCCGTATACAATTCCCTTTGTCTAGCGGTACGATACTTGCCCGAGATTCGATCGTCGGTATCCCGATACCTTGTTCAATCTCGTTACCGGCAAGTCTCTTTACTCATTCCGTAACAAATCATCTCGTGATCCACTCCTTGATCACATTGTGCACATTATGATGATGTCCTACCGAGTGGGCCCAGAGATACCTTTCCGTCACACGGAGTGACAAATCCCAGTCTCGATTCGTGCCAACCCAACAGACACTTTTGGAGATACCCGTAGTGTACCTTTATAGCCACCCAGTTACGTTGTGACGTTTGGCACACCCAAAGCACTCCTACGGTATCCGGGAGTTGCACAATCTCATGGTCTAAGGAAATGATACTTGACATTAGAAAAGCTTTAGCATACGAACTACACGATCTAGTGCTATGCTTAGGACTGGGTCTTGTCCATCACATCATTCTCCTAATGATGTGATCCCGTTATCAACGACATCCAATGTCCATGGTAAGGAAACCGTAACCATCTATTGATCAACGAGCTAGTCAACTAGATGCTTACTAGGGACATGGTGTTGTCTATGTATCCACACATGTATCTGAGTTTCCTATCAATACAATTCTAGCATGGATAATAAACGAATATCATGAACAAGGAAATATAATAATAATCAATTTATTATTGCCTCTAGGGCATATTTCCAACAGTCTCCCACTTGCACTAGAGTCAATAATCCAGTTCACATCGATATGTGATTAACACTCAAGGTCACATCCCCATGTGACTAATACCCAAAGAGTTTACTAGAGTCAATAATCTAGTTCACATTTACCATGTGATTAACACTCGATGAGTTCTGGGTTTGATCATGTTATGCTTGTGAGAGAGGTTATAGTCAACGGGTCTGAACCTTTCAGATCCGTGTGTGCTTTACAAATCTCTATGTCATCTCCTAGATGCAGCTACCACGCTCTATTTGGATCTATTCCAAATAACTGTTCTACTATACGAATCCAGTTTACTATTCAGAATAATCTGGATTAGTGTCAAAGTTTGCATCGGCGTAACCCTTTATGACGAACTCTTTTACCACCTCCATAATCGAGAAAATTCCTTAGTACAGTAGTTCCTAAGGATAACTTTGACCGCTGTCCTGTGATCCATTCTTGGATCACTCTTGTACCCCTTGACTGACTCATGGCAAGGCACACTTCAGGTGCGGAACACAGCATAGCATACTGTAGAGCCTATGTCTTAAGCATAGGGGACGACCTTCGTCCTTTCTCTCTATTCTGCTGTGGTCGAGCTTTAAGTCTTAACTTCATACCTTACAACTCAGGCAAGAACTCCTTCTTTGACTGGTCCATCTTGAACACCTTCAAGATCATGTCAAGGAATGTGCTCATTTGAAAGTACCATTAAGCGTTTTGATCTATCCTTATAGATCTTGATGCTCAATGTTCAAATAGCTTAATCCAGGCTTTCCATTGAAAAAATGCTTTCCAAATAACCCTATATGCTTTCCAGAAATTCTACGTCATTTCTGATCAACAATATGTCAACAACATATACTCATCAGAAATGCTATAGTGCTCCCACTCACTTCTTTGGAAATACAAGTTTCTCATAAACTTTGTATACACCCAAAATCTTTGATCATCTTATCAAAGCATACATTCCAACTCCGAGATGCTTACTCCAGTGCTTAGAAGGATTGCTGGAGCTTTGCATACTTATTAGAATCTTTCAGGATTGACAAAACCTTCCGGTTGTATCACATACAACCTTTCCTCAAGAAAAACGTCGAGGAAACAATGCTTTGACATCCTATCTGCAAGATTCATAAATAATGCAGTAGTTGCTAATATAATTCCAACAGACTCTTAGCATCGCTACGAGTGAGAAAGTCTCATCGTAGTCAACTCCTTGAACTTGTCGGAAAACATCTTAACGACAAGTCGAGCTTTCTTAATGGTGATACTTACCATCATTGTCCGTCTTCCTTTTAAAATCCATATGTACCTAACAGCCTTATGACCATCAAGTAGTTCTTCCAAAGTCTACACTTTGTTTTCATACATGGATCCTCTCTCGGATTTTATGGCCTCGAGCCATTTATCGGAATCCAGGCCCACCATCGCTTCTCCATAGCTCGTAGGTTCATTGTTGTCTAGCAACATGACTTCCAAGACAGGATTACGTACCACTCTGAAGTAGTACGCATCCTTCTCATCCCACGAGGTTTGGTAGTGACTTGATCTGAAGTTTCATGATCACTATCATAAGCTTCCACTTCAATTGGTGTAGGTGCCACAAGAACAACTCCTTGTGCCCTGCCACACACTAGTTGAAGAGACGGTTCAATAACCTCATCAAGTCTCCACCATCCTCCCACTCAATTCTTTCGAGAGAAACTTTTCCTCGAGAAAGGACCCGATTCTAGAAACAATCCTTTATTGCTTTCGGATCTGAGACAGGAGGTATACCCAACTGTTTTGGGTGTCCTATGAAGATGCATTTATCCGCTTTGGGTTTGAGCTTATCAGCCTGAAACTTTTTCACATAAGCGTTGCTGCCCCAAACCTTTTAAGAAATGACAGCTTAGGTTTCTCTAAACCATAGTTCATACGGTGTCATCTCATCGGAATTACGTGGTCCCTATTTAAAGTGAATGTGGTTGTCTCTAATGCCTAACCCATAAATTATTGTGGTAATTCAATAAGAGACATCATGGTATGCATTATATCCAATATGGCGCAGTTATGATGTTCGGACACACCATCACACTATGGTGTTCCAGGCTGTATCAGTTGTGAAACAATTTCCACAATGTCTTAATTCTGTGCCAAACTCGTAATTCAGATATTCATCTCTATGATCATATCATAGATCTTTTATCCTCTTGTCACGACGATCTTTCAACTTCACCCTGAAATTACTTGAACCTTTCAATAATTCAGACTCGTGATTCATCAAGTAAATATACTCAACATCTACTCAAATCATCTGTGAAGTAAGAACATAACGATATCCACTACACGCCTCAGCACTCATTGGACTGCACACATCAAAAATGTATTACTTCCGGCAAGTTGCTTTCTAGTTCCATTTTACTGAAACCGAGGCTTTCAGTCATCTTGCCCATGTGGTATGATTTGCATGTCTCAAGTGATTCAAAATCAAGTGAGTCCAAACGGTCCATTTGCATGGAGTTTCTTCATGCATATACACCAATAGACATGGTTCGCATGTCTCAAACTTTTCAAAAATGAGTGAGTCCAAAGATCCATCAACATGGAGCTTCTTCATGCGTTTTATACCGATATGACTTACATGGCAGTGCCACATGTAGGTGGTACTATCATTACTATCTTATATCTTTTGGCATGAACATGTGTATCACTACGATCGAGATTCAATAAACCATTCATTTCAGGTGCAAGACCATTGAAGGTATTATTCAAACAAACAGAGTAACTATTATTCTCTTTAAATGAATAACCGTATTGCGATAGACATAATCCAATCATGTCTATGCTCAACGCAAACACCAAATAACAATTAGGTTTAACACCAATCTCGATGGTAGAGGGAGCGTGCGATGCTTGATCATATCAACATTGGAAACACTTCCAACACATATCGTCAGCTCACCTTTAGCTAGTCTCCGTTTTATTCCATAGCTTTTATTTCGAGTTACTAACACTTAGAAACCGAACCGGTATCTAATACCCTGGTGCTACTAGGAGTACTAGTAAAGTACACATCAACACAATGTATATCCAATATACTTCTATCGACCTTGCCAGCCTTCTAATCTACCAAGTATCTAGGGTAATTCTGCTCCAGTGGCTGTTCCCCTTATTACAGAAGCACTTAGTCTCGGGTTTGGGTTCAACCTTGGGTTTTCACTAGAGCAGCAGCTGAATTGCCGTTTCATGAAGTATCCCTTCTTGCCCTTGCCCTTCTTGAAACTAGTGGTTTCACCAACCATCAACAATTGATGCTCCTTCTTGATTTCTACTTTTGTGGTGTCAAACATCGCGAATATCTCAAGGATTATCATATATGTCCCTGATATATTATAGTTCATCACGAAGCTCTAGCAGCTTGGTGGTAATGACTTCGGAGAAACATCACTATCTCATCTGGAAGATCAACTCCCACTTGATTCAAATGATTGTTGTACTCAGACAACCTGAGCACAAGCTCAACAATTGAGCTTTTCTCCTAAGTTTGCAGGCTAAGAAAATCGCCGGAGGTCTTATACCTCTTGACGTGGGCACGAGCCTGAAATTCCAATTTCAGCCCTCGAAACATCTCATATGTTTCGTGACGTTTCAAAGCCGTCTTCGGTGCCTCAACTCTAAACCGTTTAACTGAACTATCATGTAGTTATCAAAATGTGTATGTTAGATGTTCGCAACATCCACAGACGACGTTCGAGGTTCAGCACACTGAGCGGTGCATTAAGGACATAAGCCTTCTATGAAGCAATAAGGACAATCCTCAGTTTACGGACCTAGTCCGCATAATTGCTACTATCAACTTTCAACTAAATTTCCTCTAGGAACATATCTAAAACGTAGAACTGAAGCGCGAGCTACGACATAATTTGCAAAATTCCTTTTGACTATGTTCAGGATAAACAAGTTCATCTTATGAACTCCCACTCAGATAGACATCCCTCTAGTCATCTAAGTGATTACATGATCCGAGTCAACTAGGCCGTGTCCGATCATCACGTGAGACGGACTAGTCAACATCGGTGAACATCTTCATGTTGATCGTATCTACCATACGACTCATGCTCGACCTTTCGGTCTCTTGTTTTCCGAGGCCATGTCTGTACACGCTAGGCTCGTCAAGTCAACCTAAGTGTTTCGCGTGTGTAAATCTGGCTTACACCCATTGTATGTGAACATAAGAATCTAACGCCCGATCATCACGTGGTGCTTCGAAACAACGAACTGTCGCAACGGTGCACAATTAGGGGGAACACTTTCTTGAAATTATTATGAGGGATCATCTTATTTACTACCGTTGTTCTAAGCAAATAAGATGTATAAACATGATAAACATCACATGCAATCAAATAGTGACATGATATGGCCAATATCATATTGCTCCTTTTGATCTCCATCTTCGGGGCTCCATGATCATCATCATCACCGGCATGACACCATGATCTCCATCATCATGATCTCCATCATCGTGTCTCCATGAAGTTGTCTCGCCAACTTATTACTTCTACTACTACAGCTAACGGTTAGCAATATAGTAAAGTAATTACATGACGTTTATGTTGACACGCAGGTCATAAATAAATTAAGACAACTCCTATGGCTCCTGCCGGTTGTCATACTCATCGACATGCAAGTCGTGATTCCTATTACAAGAACATGATCAATCTCATACATCACATATATCATTCATCACATCCTTTGGCCATATCACATCACATAGCATACCCTGCGAAAACAAGTTAGACGTCCTCTAATTGTTGTTTGCATGTTTTACGTGGCTGCTATGGGTTTCTAGCAAGAACGTTTCTTACCTACGCAAAGACCACAACGTGATATGCCAATTGCTATTTACCCTTCATAAGGACCCTTTTCATCGAATCCGATCTGACTAAAGTGGGAGAGACAGACACCCGCCAGCCACCTTATGCAACTAGTGCATGCTTGTCGGTGGAACCGGTCTCACGTAAGCGTACATGTAAGGTTGGTCCGGGCCGCTTCATCCCACAATGCCGCCGAATCAAGATTGGACTAGTAACGGTAAGCATATTGAACAAAATCGACGCCCACAACTACTTTGTGTTCTACTCGTGCATAGAATCTACGCAATAGACCTAGCTCATGATGCCACTATTGGGGAACGTAGCAGAAATTCAAAATTTTCCTACGTATCACCAAGATCTATCTATGGAGAAACCAGCAACGAGGGGAAGGAGAGTGCATCTACATACCCTTGTAGATCGCTAAGCGGAAGCATTCAAGAGAACGGGGTTGAAGGAGTCGTACTCGTCGTGATCCAAATCACCGGAGATCCTAGTGCCGAACGGACGGCACCTCCGCGTTCAACACACGTACAGCCCGGTGACGTCTCCCATGCCTTGATCCAGCAAGGAGAGAGGGAGAGGTTGAGGAAGACTCCATCCAGCAGCAGCACAACGGCGTGGTGGTGGTGGAGGAGCGTGGCAATCCTGCAGGGCTTCGCCAAGCACCGCGAGATATGAGGAGGAAGAGAGGGGGGGCTGCACCAACAGGCAGAGATCAGATCGCGTGTCATGGGAAGCCCCAGGCCTCACTATATATAGGGGAGAGGGAGGAGGGTGCGCCCCCTCTAGGGTTCCCACCCCTAGAGGGGCGGCAGCCCTAGATGGGTCTTGGGGTGGCGGCCAAGAGGGGGGAGGAGAGGGAGGTGCAGGGAGTATGGGCCTTAGGGCCCATCTGCCCTTAGGGTTTGCCCCCTCTCCCCTTCTAGGTGCATGGGCCTTAGTGGGAGGCACCCCAGCCCACCTAGGGGCTGATGCCTTCACACACTGGGCCCATGTATGCCTCTGGGGCCCATGGCCCCCCCGGTGGACCCCCGGACCCCTCCGGTGGTCCCGGTACATTACCGATAAACCCCGAAACACTTCCGGTGGCCAAAACCATACTTCCTATATATTAATCTTTACCTCCGGACCATTCCGGAACTCCTCGTGACGTCCAGGATCTCATCCGGGACTCCGAACAACATTCGGTAACCACATACAAACTTCCTTTATAACCCTAGCGTCATCGAACCTTAAGTGTGTAGACCCTACGGGTTCGGGAGACATGCAGACATGACCGAGACGTTCTCCGGTCAATAACCAACAGCGGGATCTGGATACCCATGTTGGCTCCCACATGTTCCACGATGATCTCATCGGATGAACCACGATGTCAAGGACTTAATCAATCCCGTATACAATTCCCTTTGTCTAGCGGTATGATACTTGCCCGAGATTCGATCGTCGGTATCCCGATACCTTGTTCAATCTCGTTACCGGCAAGTCTCTTTACTCGTTCCGTAACACATCATCCCGTGATCAACTCCTGATCACATTGTGCACATTATGATGATGTCCTACCGAGTGGGCCCAGAGATACCTCTTCCGTCACAGGAGTGACAAATCCCAGTCTCGATTCGTGCCAACCCAACAGACACTTTCGGAGATACCCGTAGTGTACCTTTATAGCACCCAGTTACGTTGTGACGTTTGGCACACCCAAAGCACTCCTACGGTATCCGGGAGTTGCACAATCTCATGGTCTAAGGAAATGATACTTGACATTAGAAAATCTTTAGCATACGAACTACACGATCTTGTGCTATGGTAGGATTGGGTCTTGTCCATCACATCATTCTCCTAATGATGTGATCCCGTTATCAACGACATCCAATGTCCATGGTCAGGAAACCGTAACCATCTATTGATCAACGAGCTAGTCAACTAGAGGCTTACTAGGGACATGGTGTTGTCTATGTATCCACACATGTATCTGAGTTTCCTATCAATACAATTCTAGCATGGATAATAAACGATTATCATGAACAAGGAAATATAATAATAACCAATTTATTATTGCCTCTAGGGCATATTTCCAACACATCAAGCGTCGCTTCAACTCCATTCGTGAAAATGTTCAAGATGGAGACATAGATATTTGTAAAGTACATACGGACCTGAATGTAGCAGATCCGTTGACTAAACCTCTCCCTAGAGGCAAAACATGATCAACACCAGAATTCCATGGGTGTTCGATTCATCACAATGTAACTAGATTATTGACTCTAGTGCAAGTGGGAGACTGTTGGAAATATGCCCTAGAGGCAATAATAAAAGCATTATTATTATATTTCCTTGTTCATGATAATTGTCTTTATTCATGCTATAATTGTGTTATCCGGACATCGTAATACATGTGTGAATAACAGACACCAACATGTCCCTAGTAAGCCTCTAGTTGACTAGCTCGTTGATCAACAGATAGTCATGGTTTCCTGACTATGGACATTGGATGTCATTGATGACGAGATCACATCATTAGGAGAATGATGTGATGGACAAGACCCAATCCTAAACATAGCATAAAGATCGTATAGTTCGTTTGCTAGAGTTTTTCCAATGTCAAGTATCCTTTCCTTAGACCATGAGATCATGTAACTCCCGGATACCGTAGGAGTGCTTTGGGTATACCAAACGCCACAACGTAACTGGGTGACTATAAAGGTAGACTACGGGTATCTCCGAAAGTGTCTGTTGGGTTGACCCGGATCAAGACTGGGATTTGTCACTCCGTATGACGGAGAGGTATCACTGAGCCCACCCGGTAATGCATCATCATAATGAGCTAAAAGTGACCAAGTGTCTGGTCACGGGATCATGCATTGCGGTACGAGTAAAGTGACTTGTCGGTAACGAGATTGAACGAGGTATTGGGATACCGACGATCGAATCTCGGGCAAGTAACATATCGATTGACAAAGGGAATTGCATACGGGGTTGCTTGAATCCTCGACATCGTGATTCATCCGATGAGATCATCGTGGAGCATGTGGGAGCCAACATGGGTATCCAGATCCCGCTGTTGGTTATTGACCGGAGAGTCGTCTCGGTCATGTCTGCATGTCTCCCGAACCCGTAGGGTCTACACACTTAAGGTTCGGTGACGCTAGGGTTGTGAAGATATGTATATGCAGTAACCCGAATGTTGTTTGGAGTCCCGGATGAGATCCCGGACGTCACGAGGAGTTCTGGAATGGTCCGGAGGTAAAGAATTATATATAGGAAGTGCTGTTTCGGCCATTGGGACTAGTTTCGGGGTCACCGGTATTGTACCGGGACCACCGGAAGGGTCCCGGGGGTCCACCGGGTGGGGCCACCTGCCCAGGGGGCCACATGGGCTGTAGGGGGTGCGCCTTGGCCTTTATGGGCCAAGGGCACCAGCCCAAAAGGGCCCATGCGCCTAGGGTTTGGGGGAAACCCTAAAGGGGGGCGCCCCCTTGCTTGGGGGGAAAGCCCCCCACCCCTTGGCCGCCGCCCCCCTAGGAGATTGGATCTCCTAGGGCCGGCCTCCCCCCTTGGGCACCCCTATATATAGTGGGGAGATGGAGGACATCATACTACAGCCTTTGGCACCTCCCTCTCCCCTGTTACATCTCTCTCTCGTAGTATAGGCGAAGCCCTGCTACTGTGACGCCCTGCATCCACCACCACGCCGTCGTGCTGCTGGATCTTCTTCAACCTCTCCCCCTCCCTTGCTGGATCAAGAAGGAGGAGACGTCATCCGCTCCGTACGTGTGTTGAACGCGGAGGTGCCGTCCGTTCGGCGCTTGGTCATCAGTGATTTGGATCACGTCGTGTACGACTACCTCAACCCCGTTCTTTGAACGCTTCCGCTCGCGATCTACAAAGGTATGTAGATGCATCCAATCACTCGTTGCTAGATGAACTCATAGATGGATCTTGGTGAAACCGTAGGAAAATTTTTGTTTTCTGCAACGTTCCCCAACATTCCCATCAAAAGTATGTCATCTACATATAATATGAGAAATGCTACAGAGCTCCCACTCACTTTCTTGTAAACGCAGACTTCTCCATAAGTCTGCGTAAACCCAAACGCTTTGATCATCTCATCAAAGCGAATGTTCCAACTCCGAGATGCTTGCACCAGCCCATAAATCGAGCGTTGGAGCTTGCACTCCTTGTCAGCATTCTTAGGATCGACAAAACCTTCCGGTTGCATCATATACAATTCTTCCTTAAGGAAACCATTAAGGAATGCCGTTTTGACGTCCATTTGCCATATCTCATAATCATAGTATGCGGCAATTGCTAACATGATTCGGACGGACTTCAGCTTCGCTACCGGTGAGAAAGTCTCATCGTAGTCAACCCCTTGAACTTGTCGATAACCCTTAGCGACAAGCCGAGCTTTATAGATGGTTACATTACCATCCGCGTATGTCTTCTTCTTAAAGATCCATTTATTTTCTATGGCTCGCCGATCATCGGGCAAGTCAGTCAAAGTCCATACTTCGTTTTCATACATGGATCCTATCTCGGATTTCATGGCTTCTAGCCATTTGTCGGAATCCGGGCCCGCCATCACTTCTTCATAGTTCGAAGGTTCACCGTTGTCTAGCAACATGATTTCCAAGACAGGGTTGCCGTACCACTCTGGTGCGGATCGTTTCCTTGTGGACCTTCGAAGTTCAGTAGCAACTTGATCTGAAGTTTCATGATCATCATCATTAACTTCCTCTCTAGTCGGTGCAGGCACCTCAGGAACATTTTCTTGAGTTGCGCCATTTACCGGTTCAAGAGGTAACACTTCATCAAGTTCTACTTTCCTCCCACTTACTTCTTTCGAGAGAAACTCCTTCTCTAGAAAGGATCCATTCTTGGCAACAAAGACCTTGCCTTCGGATCTGAGGTAGAAGGTATACCCAATAGTTTCTTTAGGGTATCCTATGAAGACGCATTTTTCCGACTTGGGTTCGAGCTTTTCAGGTTGAAGTTTCTTGACATAAGCATTGCATCCCCAAACTTTTAGAAACGACAGCTTAGGTTTCTTCCCAAACCATAATTCATACGGTGTCGTCTCAACGGATTTCGACGGAGCCCTATTTAAAGTGAATGCGGCAGTCTCTAAAGCATAGCCCCAAAAAGATAGCGGTAAATCTGTAAGAGACATCATAGATCGCACCATATCTAATAGAGTGCGATTACGACGTTCGGACACACCATTACGCTGAGGTGTTCCAGGCGGCGTGAGTTGTGAAACTATTCCACATTTTCTTAAGTGTGTGCCAAATTCGTGACTCAAGTATTCTGTCACGACCGGTTTTCCAATAAAAATATTTATTGAGAAACCAATCTTTTGAGTCCAGTATGAGAGAAAATCCTCCTCACTGGTAGACAAATTCTTGATACAATAAGCTAGTAGCATAGAATATATTACAGGGTTGAGCTAGGGCTGCTCAACAAATTATTACAAGCGCGCCAATAATTATACATAATGGCGGATATAACACAATGGTGTGGTGGCATACTACTGACTCGAGGATAAAGCGATGGTGGAATAACACAGTGGGGAGTGTGGTAACATGACTCTCAAACTGGCATCTCATCGAGCGTCGAGGTGAGGCTCGATGAATTTATTCGGGTTGCGGAAGCGGATATAATACAATGACCAAATCCAGGGTCGCACGAGACTGACTGGGATTCCTCTAGGCGTCGCACTCGCTATCGAACTCTTCATCCATGAGATCACCTTCATCAGCATCTGGCCAAATCTACAAGCCAGTGAGTACTTTGAAAGTACTCGCAAGACAGCTCGGACGTAAGATATAACAAGTGCATGCATGAATGCGTCATGATTAATTTACCAATGCACATTCAAAAATTAGCATGACGAAATAAGTAAAAGGGAAACGGCGGTAGTCCGCCTGAAATCCCAACAAAATATAAATGGAAACCGATCGGGTGTCTGAAGCGACGCCTCGAAAGGTGAATCATATAAATAAAAGAAAATGATGCCACAGTCGGGCGTCTTAGCGACACCACATAAAGGGCTTTAAAGGAAATGCCACAGTCGGACGTCGGGGCGACATCACAGAAAGGGGCTTTAAAATAAATGCCACAGTCGGACGTCTGGGCGACATCACAGAAAGGGGCTTTAAAAGAAATGCCGCAGTCGGACGTCGGGGCGACATCACAGAAAGGGCTTTAAATGAAAGTAAATGATAACAATGCCACAGTCGGACGTCTGAGCGACATCGCAGAGAGGGCTTCTATTCATAAATAAATAATACTCATAATAAATATTCAATACATGATAATAAACGGGT
>NC_053025.1:520522415-520579809 GCF_003073215.2 Triticum urartu
GAGGTATTGGGATACCGACGATCGAATCTCGGGCAAGTAACATATCGATTGACAAAGGGAATTGCATACGGGGTTGCTTGAATCCTCGACATCGTGGTTCATCCGATGAGATCATCGTGGAGCATGTGGGAGCCAACATGGGTATCCAGATCCCGCTGTTGGTTATTGACCGGAGAGTCGTCTCGGTCATGTCTGCATGTCTCCCGAACCCGTAGGGTCTACACACTTAAGGTTCGGTGACGCTAGGGTTGTGAAGATATGTATATGCAGTAACCCGAATGTTGTTCGGAGTCCCGGATGAGATCCCGGACATCACGAGGAGTTCCGAAATGGTCCGGAGGTAAAGAATTATATATAGGAAGTGCTATTTCGGCCATCGGGACAAGTTTCGGGGTCACCGGTATTGTACCGGGACCACCGGAAGGGTCCCGGGGGTCCACCGGGTGGGGCCACCTGCCCAGGGGGGCACATGGGCTGTAGGGGGTGCGCCTTGGCCTTTATGGGCCAAGGGCACCAGCCCAAAAGGGCCCATGCGCCTAGGGTTTGGGGGAAACCCTAAAGGGGGGCGCCCCCTTGCTTGGGGGGCAAGCCCCCCACCTCTTGGCCGCCGCCCCCCTAGGAGATTGGATCTCCTAGGGCCGCCGCCCCCCCTTGGGCACCCCTATATATAGTGGGGGAGATGGAGGACATCATACTACAGCCTTTGGCACCTCCCTCTCCCCTGTTACATCTCTCTCTCGTAGTATAGGCGAAGCCCTGCTACTGTGACGCCCTGCATCCACCACCACGCCGCCGTGCTGCTGGATGTTCTTCAACCTCTCCCCCTCCCTTGCTGGATCAAGAAGGAGGAGACGTCATCCGCTCCGTACGTGTGTTGAACGCGGAGGTGCCGTCCGTTCGGCGCTTGGTCATCGGTGATTTGGATCACGTCGTGTACGACTACCTCAACCCCGTTCTTTGAACGCTTCCGCTCGCGATCTACAAAGGTATGTAGATGCATCCAATCACTCGTTGCTAGATGAACTCATAGATGGATCTTGGTGAAACCGTAGGAAAATTTTTGTTTTCTGCAACGTTCCCCAACAACTCTGACCATTTCCGATTCTCCAGACCACGCCTTTTTTGAGAAGTTCGAGACCATAGGCAATGGCCTGCCATGTAGGTGATGGGTTACTAGTGAACACCGTATCCAGTAGGCGCCCATTTGGGAAATACTTCGCTTTAAAGAGCCTTGAGCATAAACTGTTTGGGAACTCTAATATTCGCCACGCCTGACGAGCAAGGAGCGCTTGGTTAAATAGACGAAAGTCTTTAAAACCAAGGCCGCCTTGTTTCCTTGGCCTAGTCATTTTCTCCCATGCGTACCAATGTGTTTTCCTCTTCCCTTTCTCTGCACCCCAAAAATAGTTCCTAACCATGCGGTTTAGATCATCACATACCTCCAGCGGGAGCTTGAACACACTCATAATATAAGTAGGGATAGATTGAGCAACAGCACGGATTAACACTTCCTTTCCCGCTTGAGTAGGGTGCCCATCATAAGCAAACAATCGATTTGAAAGTTTTACTTGCAGGTTCTGAAATTTTCCTTTTGACATACGGCCATCTGGAGTGGGCAGTCCCAAATATTTCTCTTCAAACCCTGTCGTGGTTACTTGCAAAATATTTTTTACTCCGTCTCTGGTTCCTTCCGGACATGAGCCACCCACCATCATGGAGCATTTGGCAGGGTTTAACAGCTGCCCCGTGGCATTTGCATAAACTTCCAGAGTGCTTTTAATATATTGTGCTTCTTGGTCACACGACTTGAAAAACAAGAGCGTGTCATCCGCGAATAATAAGTGTGAGACTCCCGGTGCACTTCTAGTAATTTTCAGCGGAGAAATATTACCGGTATCAATCCCTTTAGTGATAAGAGCAGAGAGACCGTCAGCAACAAACAAGAATAAATATGGGGACAGCGGATCACCTTGCCGAAGACCACGCGACGGTGCAAACGAATCCAAGATGACTCCATTGAATTTTACTGAGTATCTCACCGAGGTCACACATGACATAATCCAGTCAACCCATCGGTGAGCAAAGCCAAGCTTTTGCATCGTTTGCCTAAGGTAATTCCAGTCCACTCTATCATAGGCTTTTGAGAGATCAAGCTTATAAGCACAATAACTCCTGGTAGGGTCCTTCTCTTGCTTTATATGATGAATACATTCAAAGGCAACATAGGCATTGTCGGTAATCATACGTCCAGGAATAAAAGCACTTTGCGAAGGCGAAATAATCTCATCTAGAACAGGCCTTAACCGGTTTACTAAGCATTTTGAGACCACTTTGTAAACCACATTACATAAACTTATGGGGCGGAAATCCGTGATTTTCACCGGGTTATCAACTTTCAGATTCGATTGCCTTTCATTGTAAAAGTTTTTTCATCCATGGTAAAAAAAATGTTTTTCTTGGAGTGTTATATGAGTTTGACACCCAACCGATGAATATCCAACTGGTATAGAGTCGAGGGGACAAAGTTGGACTCCGGCAATATTCAGGGACCACAAATAGTTTTTCCATTTTGAAGAAACATTTTCATGTACTACTAGAGCAGCGTCAATTAATATAGATCGGAGGGAGTGGTAAAGTTTCATCACAGTGTCCCTTTTTCTAAAATATAAGGTCGTGTAGGTGTAAATATTCATGTTGTGATGGGGAATATCTCATAAAATGTATATATGGATAGGAGGTGGGCAAGCCATCCTTGGAGAGGACGTGGTGAGAGTTGTATGTCTCGGTTGGAGGCTTCGGTGGCTTGAGGTCGGCAGGAGGTTGAGCTCATCATGACAGCGGGAAGACGAGCTTGTGTCAAGGCAGTGCGAGTTAGGCGGGAGGCCGAGCTTTTTACGATGGCTGGACGAAGAGCTTGGCGTCAGGGCTACATGAGGTCGAGGTGCCTGGAGGAGTGACCGACGGCAGGGTCATGACTAGGGTTTCGGCTACAAGGGAACCTTAAATTAAACCGACATCTTTCTTGGTGGCATATTTCGATAATTACGCGGAACTCCATGAATCGTAGTTACTTCAGGGGTCCTTCGATCTTGATTTAGCTCTGTGGAGTTTGGGCCAACTCCGTCATGAGTCAGCAAAGCTAATAGTTGAACTATTCCTGAACACGCTATATATATCTAGATATCCTTAGCAACTGACTGTTTTTGAAAAAAAATCTCTGGTTACTCATATCCTCGAGGAGGGTTTTCTGCATTCTGGACATTTGAGTGTTGATATTTTTACAAATGTTGCACATATCTAAAAGTCTGAGGCAGTATTTAGCAATATCTGATTCCAAGGGTTCTTTAGGCCAAGCCGTCTGTTTTTTTGCGGGTAAAATTTCCGATCTATTCATCTTCAATAATGATAGTACAACAAACACTAGAAATAATAAAAATTACATTCGGATTCGTAGACCACCTAGCGACGACTACAAGCACTGAAGCGAGCGCCGTTGTCATCGCCCCTTCCTCATCGGAGCTGGGCAAACCTTGTTGTAGTAGACAGCCAGGAAGTTGTCGTGCTAAGGCCCCATAGAACCAACGTGCCAGAACAACAACCGCCGTCGATCAAGAGTGTAGATTAGAAGGATCCAATCCGAAGGCACAATAACATAGACAAACGATGAACAGATCCGAGCAAATCCACCAAAGACATATTCGCCGGAGACACACCTCTACACGCCCACCGACGATACTAGATGCATCAACGGAACGAGGACTAGGTGGGGAGACATTTATTCCATCTACAGGGAGTCGCCGCCGTCCGCTGTCGTCTCGCCTTACTGAGTAGGACACAAACCCTCACAAAACACAAAAAAATATCTAAAAACGGAGCCTCCCACCAGCAATGCCCGGGATCCACTCCGCCCCCATGGCCCTAAGGCCATCGGAGACAGGATGGACTGGCGCCGGCGCCAGCGGGAGGTGGATGAACCCTAGCTTTTTGGAAAGCGGCGGCTGGCTAGGTCACAATGATTCCAAAGCTCTTTAGGCCAAGCCGTCTTAAAAAAAAGGCAACCTATTAAGACCAAGTAGTCAACGCCATATAACCAAATTTATTCTCGGGCTCCCCCTCCATCGCCTATCAAAGCTTTCTTGTGTTTATGCAAAAAAAAAGGTTTGACAATTATAGTTCCTTACAAAATGAAAAAGGAAATAATAGTAGAAATAGAAAAACTAGAAATTAAAATGCATAATTCACTAGAAATCCAATGGATTTTTATAAATTAAATTGATTTATTTTGTACATTTTAGAAAAATCTCATAACACATATTTATGGTCTATGTTGTTATCCTATATTTTATTTTATTTTTCTTAAATATTTTGATCTAAATAATGAGCAATAATCTTTAGAAAAAAAGATTTATGCCAAATAAACCAAAATTTTCAAGTGGGTCTTGAACCTATTTTATTCTTCTAATTGTCCACTCCATATCATCATCAAAATCACTTTTAGTGCAACAATGGAACAATGCTAAACATGGTTTTGGCACTTGGCGTTGATCCGACTAATATAAAATTAAGGGATCAAACTTTGTCTCTGGTGATTATAAGCTATTTTATCTATGCATGGAGCAAAAACAACACTATAAAACCTAACTTTTAAGTTACATCACATATATGATGTGACATGTATATCACCTTAGCAATGTATGTACCATTTTTCAAAAAATTCCGCACATATAAAAATAGAATATGAAACATAATCCTAAGGCAAGGGATAGCACATCAGCATCATAACACCATCCACATTGTGCCATTTTGACTCCTAGGTTTCTTGGAGCCTGGTATTTTTGAAAATATGATATTTATATTTGCAAAACTCAAATATTATAAATTTGTTTTCCATATAGACGAGAACCTTGGCTCCTGGGTTTCTTGGAGCACAGTAGTTTTGTAAATATGAAA
Source organism: Triticum urartu (assembly GCF_003073215.2). NCBI lineage: Eukaryota > Viridiplantae > Streptophyta > Magnoliopsida > Poales > Poaceae > Triticum > Triticum urartu. Next base: position 520,527,366 of record NC_053025.1, read on the forward strand.
TTTATATTTGGAAAAATTCAAATATTATAAATTATTTTTCCGTATAGACGAGAACCTTGGCGCGGGCATGCAACACCAGAGATATATTTTCATTGCTCTCTCCAGTTCTCGGTGCACAAGGATCTAGAGCACACGATGGTTCGACGGACAAAATATCACCTTTACCACAAGTCACAATCGAGGAAGCAAAAACTTTGATGGTATGTCCACGAGTCACAAATCAAAACCACCAGTGGCACATGCTACAGTCACATATGCTAGTGAACTGATTGAAGTGAATCAGCATGACTGGGACGCTCAGGCTGTAAGAGAGAACTTTCTACAGATAGATGCTGAAGCAATCTTACGGATTCCCATTAGTCCTGGAGATGATTTCTGGGCATGGCAACCAGATAAACAGGGCCAATTCTCTGTGCGTTCGGCCTACAAACTGCTTACTGGTAATCAAGATAGAGAAGAGGTTGCAGTTAGTTCTAATGGGTTCAAAACAGCTTGGAAAACCCTTTGGCAGCTGGAAGTACCTCCCAACGTCAGATGTTTTTGGTGGCGGGTGATAAAAGACTTCATTCCCTGTTGGTCGATTCTTCGAGATCACCATGCGGAACAAATTCCTTTCTGTGATGACTGTGGTGGCGACGAGAACACACAACATGCATTATTCAAGTGCACCTGGGCATGCGCTTTCTGAAATCAGATGGAGCTTCGAACTGGAATTAAAATACCTATACTTCATCCGGAGTCTTGGGCACTAGATATCATTGAAGGAGACATGGTCAGCCGGGGTGAGGCGTGTCTCATCCTGTGCGGTGCATGGGCTGTGTGGTCTCTGAATGCAATTCCCGTCGGCATGGGGGACAGAACAGAAGCATCAATCAGTCAGTTTGTTGGGCCTAAGAGGAACAAACATTGTAGGTACAGATGAATTTGTTCTAAGAAACCTACAAGATGAACAAAAGTGAATACATTCTCCTTTCTGTAAACTATATATATTGGTCATACAAGCGAGGAACTCATTTTTTTTCCACCCATTTTAGTAGCATTTGACACAATGAGATGGCATAAATCAGTCAGTAGCAGTAACAGACTAACAGTAAATTATGTTGGTCAAAATCCTTCATTAAGAAAGCATTCTTTTATCAGCGAGTGCCCTAAAAAAATCTAGAGTGCAGAAAAGAATTCATGTGCTCATATCTATATGTGCAGTTGTAAACTTTAAAGATGATGTGCCAATATGACAGAACTTGTCAAATATTCAGGTGGAAGGAGTGCGAGAAACAAAGAATAATTGCAAAGCAATGTGTAAACTCACAAAGCAATGTGTAAACTCACATTCTCCACGATGATCCTTCACCACAAAGTTCAGTACGTGGATGATACATCTCCCACTGTGTCATTGCCTCCTCACGGCCAACAAACACATCTCAGAAAGCAAGGGCGCTATTTATCTTCTCTTTCTCTAACAATGCTAGTACGTAACTCGTGAGCCTTCTCCGCCTTCAAAGTCTCTCTCTAGAACTACCATTTCAACTTTCAACAGGAACTCCTCACCCGTTACTATAACTTCTCTGGTCAAAGTTTCAACTAGAGCAATAGTTAGCCTCGCCTTCAAAAGCCTGGTGGGTACAACGTCCGTACCATATGTCCTCGTCGATGGCATATGCACTAGAACCATTGCCTTGTTGGTCGTAGGTATATCTCCTCTTTACGAGCAATGAGGGAGTACTGTTGAGTGCACAGGCCTGCTGGTGCCTGGCCACAGCGACGTCCAGGTAGAAACTCAAGACAGGAGTTGGTGTTATCGAAAAGGTGGTCCTGCCAGACGAAGATGCTGATCACTCAAGTCTGCCATTGTCATCACAAGGAATGCCATTGCTATCCGCCTTAGCAGAGCCACCAGCCCTGCAGGTTAAAGATTCACATTAGTTTCATAATACCAGAAGTGAACCATCTCTTTTGAAATCAAGATTCTCATTCAGCCGGGATTAAGGTACAGAAACTAGTTCACACAGAAAAGGAGAACTTTGTTCAGCTGCCAATGCTGGTAATTGAGTTCAGAACAGATACCTTTAGTTTGCATTATGATGACAAGTACTAGTAGTGAAGCAGTAATCTTTATAAAATGCAAATATTTTGATAAAATAGGTGGCAGCAGAAATAAACAAACTAAATAGAAAACTTCCATGCTTCCAGGATTACATATCTTGCCAAGATGCCACATGCATAATGTTAGAAATTCTATCGGCAAGGTTATAAAGAAAGCTCTGCCTTTCTTTTTCTGACGTGTACACGTTCTAACTGTATTTTGTGCCTGAAACAAACTCATGACGTTTTCCTATTGTTCTGAAAATGTGTCCCCTGCATAGATTATAAAGTCATGAAATATTCTTGTTATTTCTAACTGTAGGAAAGCCTAATCGTGAATCTTGAAATTTGTAATGATCTTCAAACTTTAAGATATTACCTCGCAGATAACCTCAGTGAACTGCTATATATCCAATATAAAGTATACAGAGAAGATATTGGGCAATTAACAGCAGAATTGTGTAGACAGAATCTTAATGCGCAATAATCCAAAGCAGTCATGATAAACCGTAAACCATTAAATCCTCCAGTTTTTGATTCTCCAATAGCAGACAAACTCGGAGGAGAAAATGAATGATAAACTTTTGCTGCCAAGAATGAATTCCGGCAAAATGTCTCATCCTTTCCGCCAATTGACTATTGACCTTTGTGGGATTGTTATTAATTGTTCATCTCATAAAGGGTGGGGTATCAAATCCCTAGAAACTAGGAAAGTCAGGCTTTACTTCATTATATCTTAATGATAGTATGTGCCAGCATAGTATGTGCAAGTATGTGCCACGATATGGGATAGCCACGATGAAGGTGGGATAAATCATGACCATCTCTCATGTTGACTAGAGTGGCATCCTTCTCTTCAACATACTCAACCAGCATAACAAGCAACTCCCCAGCAATGCACAAATAATAATATCCCCCCAAAAAACTGATGAGCAGGGGGCCCACCTCCGGTTCCATTTTCATTGAAAAAAAACAAAAAATATACAAATATATATCCTGCTGTAAGAATACAAACCACCTACCACGAACACCCACATATGAAGAAAATATGAAACAAAGTCATGAGTACAGAAGTTTTCCAAGAAGAAACCTCGTTTTTCTATTAAGTGTGTGTTGTCTGATGAAGAATAATGGGGGGAGCCAACTCAGTAACCTAGCGGAGGAACAGTCCAGACTTGAATAGAGACCAGGTCATGTAAATCCATTTTTTTTCCAAGACATGCAGATTTATATAAAAGTACAGAAAAACATAGAGAAATGTGTGTTGATGCCTTTGAGTAAAAGATCTTGTCTAAGAAATAATAAAAATCCATGAGCCATTCTAGAAAGTATGATAAAAAAAAGCAATTGCAATAACTATAGCCTTGCACTCTATGACCAAACATATAAACATCTTCATCTCACTAATATTGCAGTCTAGTACTATATGCACCTTTGGCAAAAATATGCAAGAAACAATGAACAAATAGCTGACAGTTTTATGAAGCTACTGAAGCAATTAAAACCTCTTTGAGGTCTTCATACAGTCATGCAGATCACATCTTCTCAGTCAGTCAGTTCCCTCAACTTATAGCTCAAGATTTCACTAACATAATAACATTGATTGCTAAATAAATGCAATAAAATCAGCACTTGACATGTAGCACTAATTAAATTCAAAGATAAATTAAGACATATCAGCAAGCCAGCATACAGAAAGCCATGATCATCTCTTGAGAGACAAGAACCACTAGCTCTAGACATGTCTCATCACCTCTTTTTGAAGATGAGAATTCAGATATTGGATCAAAGCTGGGAGAGCAAACTGTACAAGTTTTTAAATGGAAACACTAAGATATTGTCTGCAGATGCATTTTTGAGCAAATTACAAGATGCCACATAGCTGAAGCTGCAAGAAATTAGAGGTTCATTACAAACATAATCCAATCACTCGCTTACGATGCACCAAACCAGCTACTAAATAATGGCATAAGACAACACGGGGACCTGTCAAGCTTACTGACAAAAGCCAATAACAATATGATAAAACAAGAACCACTGCACCAAACCAGCTACTAAATAATGGCATAATTCATCAAGAGACCACTGTCGCCTCCAAGTTGGTCATCTTTTGTGATGATGAGAGTCGCCTCCTGGCTTAAACATACTCAACCATATGTTGTCAATTCACCGCATCACTCTGCAAACATAGAATTTTCAGTGTGAATACAACATAAATTGCCAATTAAATAAGCACAATTCGAGTGTTACATACCACTCAGTTTGTTAGGATGCATTTCAAATATAACTTCCAATCTGATTAGACATCTAGTGACTTGTATGTTCCACTAGCTTATACTTTATACTTTAAGCTTTATTCCCAAGTCAGAAGAAGAAAAAAAGGACTACAGATATAGATATATACCTCAGCGGTTGTAGAAACTCATGTACGGAATCAAAGCACAGAACTTGTCTGTCTTCCACAGCTTCTTCCATCGTAGTGACTTGAGATTAATCTCATAGATGCCCATGTCCGTGGTCACGAACACAGTATCACTGCCCTCCACAGATCCAAGCAGTTCAAGATCTTCCTCGGGATTTTGAATGGGGAGAAGGTTCCCAAGATCGACGATTGCACGCTGAGTCCATGAGGCAACTCCGTGAGAAGCCATCTGCCTTGACCACAGATTGAGGGTTAACCTTTCCACATGTGCAAGTCCCAAGCTGTCATCCTCCATCGCCATGAGTGTGGCGGCATCGTCAATGACAGGCCCCTCCAATGGCGCGTCAATTAGTGATAAGCAGTTAGAGCCCAAGTCATACTTGAGAATTCCTACACGACGATAATCCTCATAGTGCCTAAGCATGAAGTGAAGTGCGTCTTGGACGAGGACTGGGGGTCTTGCCTCAATGAATGCATCGTCCACAAGATGAAGACGAGAGCACGGCTCACACCATTTGCCATTGGGCCGCTTGCTGGAATCAGAATCAGACAAGAGCACGGCTGCGGATGCAACACAAACACCCTCGCCCTCATCCTGGTCCAGGTAGACAAAGACGACCCGGAAGGGGCCCTCGTGACACGCGCGGTGGTCACAGCCGGTGAGGGCGCAGAGCACCGCAGCCCCATGGCTTTCGGCCTCCATGTATTCTGTGGACGGGCGCAGCTCCGTGGAACAGCCCGTCATGGGGTTCCAAATGAAGAGCATCCTGTGTCCCAGATCCTTACACCTGATGAGAACGCGGCCATGGCGGCAGTCCTGCGCATCGTACTCCGAGTGCCCCCGGAGGTCGTCGGGAATGCGTGCGGCGAATTTCGTGGTGGAGACGAAGTGTGGGCGGGGGTCTGTCGACGGCGGACTGGAACATAAGAAGGGCAGGGTATATAGGAAGCCGAGCATGGGGGGAGCTCCATGGAAGTCGCGGTAGCGGCCGCGGAAGCGAGCGCCGGTGAGGAGGCCGAGCCAGAGCTTGCTGGCGAGGGAGGCGCGCACGAGGTGCTCCGGCTCGTCCGGCGGGAGGTGGAGGAAGACCTCCTCGAGAAGCTCTTCCGGCAGAGATGGAACGGGGGTCGTCGGCGGCATGGTGATGGCTGGTGGAGGCGGCGAGGGTTTCGGGTGGGGAAGTTTCTTAGCTGCTGCGGCAAAAGGAAGGAAGGAATAGGATGGGATGGATGATGGATAGTGGCGAGCTCAGATTTATTTGGGCTTTGGGCTTTGGGCTGAGCACAGCATTCTCAGACTCCAAAGGAAAACAGAGCATTCACTCACCCCTCAAAAAAATAAAAACAGAGCATTCTCTCTCTTCTAATAAAAAAGCAGACCAGACCATTCTCTCTCTTTGTCCGAAGAGATAAGATATATTACTCCCACCGTAAACTAATATAAAAGCGTTTAGATCACTAACTATAAACTAATATAAGAGCGTTTAGATCACTAAAACTGTAAACTAATATAACAGCGTTTAGATCACTAAAATATAAGAGCGTTTATATTAGTTTACAGAAGGAATACAAAAGTTTATCGGAAGTACAAATTATCTCAAACATAAAAAATTACATTGAGATTCCGAGACACCAAACGACCACTACTGTCGTAAGAACGAGCCGTCGACGCGCCGCTGTCGTCATTCCCTTATTTGAGCTAGTTTGATCTTGTCGATAACAGCCGAAAAATCTTCGTGCACATGCCCCTAAGGACCAGCGTTCTGGAGCTGCAGTCGTCGCCGCTGAGCCCTTCCATAAATCTGAAGTACCTTCTCGCTTTAAAGAACTAACGAAATAACGACAGAAGCACTACAATTTCCATGAGGGAGCTTCACGGAAGAAGAAAAAAGGCACTACACGATTCTTCTGCTTGCTTGCAACTTGAAATCATTAGCCAAAGCACAAGGGAGTCATGATAATTTCACTATTTTCAATTTTATCATTGCAGTATGACTACAATATTTATATTTTCATTTGATACCTTACAACAATCAACAATACAATTATTTCTTTATAGAAATAAAATCTAGAAAAAATTGATATTTTTTTGAGAATGACATATTTTTATTAAAGGTTTTAACATTTATGTTTTATGTTTTGCTGGTTTTCGTTATTTTTCTTCAAGTTTTTTTAGTTGCTCGGGCTCGTATGGTGGGAGGCAGGGGAAGGTCTCCTCAAGAAGCTCGTCCGACAGCGGCAGCGACATGCATGGTTAAAAAAATGAGACCAACCTAAGGACTAACCCTCATTGGCATTTTTTTATAGAAGAAACTCCGCAAGCACCACGAGTCCTAGCTGGGACTCGAACTCGGATGGGCTGGCAGCAACCTCAGCTGCCCAGCCAACGGCTCGACGCCCCGTCCTCGACATGCATGGTTAGTGGTGGGTGGAGGCGAAGGCTTCAATCGGGAGGGGAAAAGTTCGAGGTGGTGTGGGTTTGTGGACTGTTTTTTTTGTGACCTTCTCATTGGGGCCTGGGTGAGAGCATGTGTGGTGGTCTCGTTTGGGCCTCACATGGTGGTCATGTTAAATATTGGACTGCAATAGACAGAGACATTTTGCTAGTTAGGATGACATTTGTGAATGACACGGCTGGCAATTTTAGTGTTTGAGGATGGCATTTTTTGACAAAAGCATGTCACTTTATTTATTTTATTGCTTTTTCATCCAAAAACTGTCACTGTCAGATCTTGATCATGTGGCTATGAGAGGGTTCATTTCCTTCTAGGGAACAGTCGCTAGATAACACTAGATGATACCCCGCGCGTTGCTGCGGGTACATGTAGGTCTATCTCTATAAAATTGCATATATAATAGTAAGAGTATACATTGAGTATTATAATGTAGAAAAAGAGCTAAAAAGAGTTTTTCTTGCTAAGTTCTTTGTGCTTTGCCACAATGATTAACTTTAATTTGCACAAAAATCCTATTAAATTTTCTAATGATTAACTTTGCATAGAACTAACCAAAATATAACATCGAAAGGAGCAGTAAATTTAATCTACACAGAATTAAAAAGGTGAAATACACGGAAGGAAAGATACATATTTGAAGATAAACTAATTGCTCCAAGTTAGGAAAGAGGAGCAATTGCCTCCAATTGATTTAGCAAGCAAGTAGTGCAATAAAACAGGAGAGGAGAAAAATACAACACAACTGCACATATTATGCCCCAAACATGGATCTTTTGCCTGTCGGTTGGAATCTCTTGCTCGTAAACTGCAGCAACAGACTGGCCTATTGATGCAAAATCAAAGACAATGAAAAAACATCATGCGTTAGATGGTAAAAATCTAAACTAACCAAAATAATACAGTGAATCCTGGAATGCAAATCTATATCTATATCTATACCTACTAATAAAGCAAGCTTCGTTTCGTCAAGTTTTTCATCCGTTCACCGCTGAAAAGAACTTTTTTTTGCTTTCCAAGGTGGTACTAATTTTTTATGCCTTTGTTTGCTAAAAAAGAATTTTCGTACATGGACCGCGCGCTCTGGCCCAGCGAAGCCAGCCCACTTATTTGTCTACCCACGCAGTTGATAAAAGACTATTTCCCGCACATGGCGACAAATAGTGGAGTTTTGCACACGACAACCAATATTGGGCTAGCCCATTTTTCTTTGTTCCTGTGTTTTACTTCTATTATTATTATTATTATTATTATTATTATTATTATTATTATTATTATTATTATTATTATTATTATTATTATATCTCGTTTTCCCTTCCAATTTTATTTTAAATTTATTATTAATTTCGTAAATTAAAAATTCATAAAAAACGTTCAGAATTAAGAAACAATTTGTTGAAAATGTTCAGAATTCCAAATTTTCTTGCTATTTTGTAAAATATTCAGAACATGCAAAAAGTTTCCCGTTTTTGCAAAAAGACATACTTTTCAAAATTGTTCGAGATGTCTAAAAAGAAACTGGCATTTCAAAAAAATGCATCAAATTAAGAAAATATTAAATTTTTTATTTAAATTGTCACAACTAAAAATGTACTTCGTGTATAAAAGATACACATTTTCTAAAAATCTTATGAAACACATGTTCCAATTTTAGAAAATGTTCAAAAATTCAAATAATGTTCATAGTTTTTTTGTCTGATTTTCGCACAGGACAACCAATAGTGGGCTGGCCCATGTTCTTTGTTTCTGTGTTTTACTTCTATTTTATTCTCCTTTCCATATCTCTTTCTTCCCTTCCAAGTTTATTTTTATTTTAGAATTTATTTCTTAAATTAAAAACTCTTAAAAAATTCAGACTTAATAAAAATATTTTTTTGCAAATGTTAAGAATTCCGAAATTTTGTTGCTATTTTGAAAAATATTCAGAACCTGCAAAACAATTCCCGTTTTAAAAAAACAATTATTGTTTTTAAAAATTGTTCGAGATGTCTTAAATGAAAATGGCTTTTCAAAAATGCTCCAAATTCGAAAAATATTCTTTTTTAGTGAAATTTGCACAATTAAAAATAATGCTTTGTATAAAAGATACACATTTTCTAAAAATCTTAGGAATTTTCGACACATGTTCCCGTTTTTAAAAAAATGTTCACAAAGTCAAATAATGTTAATATTTTTATAAAAAAGGCTGGTATTTTCAGAAAATGTTTGTGAATTTAAAAGATGTTCCTTTTAATATTTTGTTCGTGTTTTTTTAAAGTGTACATAATTAAAAAAATTATTCCGTATTTAAAAAATTGATCATGTCTCCTAGAATAATTAGAAACTTCATACCTTAAAATCCCCTCGATCGAAAGGATTGAAAGGAAAGTAGATTGAATAACTCATGTGCCTTATCTGGCATACGGTGACGTAACAAAACTCTTAAATGCCCTTGATTAATGAATGGAAAAATAGCGGATTGATTCTTTCACACGTGGAGAAACCGAGAAGCTAAACGTCCTTTTTTTCATGTGCACATAAGATTCTGCTTGCACATATAATTGTCACTGACTTTAAATGCATACTATTTATCTCCCGTTGCAACGCACGGGCATATGTGCTAGTAAGATCCTAAAAAGAATAAGATCTGTAGTAGTGAGATGGAAGAGACATCCTGTGGCCCGTACCTCGTGACTCACAATGTATAGCCAGCGTTCCAGCCGGTGTAGGAAGGGACAAACCTGCATTATGGGGGGTGGCCCGCTGCTCCCTTAACCTCCGTAGCGGGCTGGTCGTTTGCCTCATCAGTTCTGTATACTCCCTCCGGTCCTTTTTACTCTGCACATTGGTTTTGCCGAAAGTCAAACTTTGATAAGTTTGACCAAATTTATATTAAAAATTATCAGCATCTATAATATTTAATAAATATAATATGAAAATATATTCCAAGATGAATCTAATGATATTGGTGTTGTTATGTGAATGTCTATAATTTTTTATATAAACTTGGTCAAAGTTGGATGAGATTGACTTCAGACAAACCTAATATGCAAAGTAAAAAGGACCGGAGGGAGTACATGCACCTGGTGTTTTGACTTGTGAGGAGAAGAAGGGTCAAATCTGGCTGGAGGCCATGTAATCGATGGGTTGTGGGGAAGTATCAAGCGTTACAACAGCAGTAGCTCTGAAGAAACTACCCCTAAAAAAAAAGCTCTGAAGAAACTAAGACAACAATGAATTACGTGGTTTCACCATCATCGACAGCTACGGGGCCTGAACTTGCTGAAGAAGACTACCTTCCCCGCAGTAGAAGCTCGGCCCTGAATCAGCTAGGGCAGCACCCTGTTGAATGCTCGCCAGGGAAGGTGGATGAAGCGCTCCTCCAAACTGTCTGCTGTCAACGCCCGGTCTTTTGATGCCTTTAGGAAAACCAGGTCCAGACTCCAATCTGGCCGTCAACAGGCTCGGTCCGGGTGGAATCCAGCGGAACAAACCTCCAGCCGGAGATACCTTGGCCGGAACGAAGACAGAGTTGTAGGGGACGACTAAGGCGCCGCGGCCGCCAGCGATGTTGGGAACCACACCAGCAGCGCGAACATAGCCCGATAGAATACCAGAGAGCGGCAGAGGTGATACAGACCGACGCTCGTGCCGGGGGAGCTCCCTGATGCAGAGATCGAAACCCATCCGCCGCTTCCTACAAAATAGAAGGAAAAAGATGGTGTTAGAGGTAGTGAGGGGTCATCGTTTTATTAGGGGATAGAGGAGTCCGTGGTTTGCGCCTGCAAACGGTTGAGAGTTAATGAAACGTCGTGCGTTCGCTTTGTTCTAGAGGAGTTTGTGGTTTACGTCTAGAAATGGATGGGGGCTGGTAACAGAACGTCGTGCTTTATGTCTGCTCTCTAGGTTGTAATTGTAATTGAATTGATGACATGGCATGCATGCTGATGTGGAGTATGTGCATGTTGAAAGAATGCTTTGTAGTGGGGATCAACTTCTTAAGAATGTAAGATTCCCATAAACCTTTCAGGTTGTTTTCGGAACTACACGATCCCTCCATGTTGAAATGATTTGATTTGTTGCATTACTATTATTCAAGTGGGTGAATTTTTCACCACGTCAATCGTTTTCCGTGTGAGACAGTGAGGGTTTGCCGGGGTCGTCGGTGGCGAGGGTTTCGGGTGGGGAAATTTTCGGGCTGCTGCGGCGGGACTGCGCACTGCGGGAGGAATGTTGTGTGCTCCGGACTGGCCTTCCCCGATCGGCCTCTATTTGGGCTTTGGGCTGGTAGCAGCAAACTACGCGATTCTTCTACGTGCTTGCATTTTCTTCTTTCAAAAAAAAACCCTGCTTGCAACCTGAAATCATTTGCAAAGCCTTTTGGGATTTCATTTGATGTTGTCGAATGGTCAACAAAAAAATTCTAACAGAGCAAACCTCGCGGCTTCTCAAGGAAAACCGCATATACTCACATACATGCAGATACACTCACCCCTATGGACGGAAGCACCTCCGAGATATTGAGTCGTCACAATATCTTGATATTGACAAAGTCACCAGAGACACCTCGTAGTTGACAGGAACGTCTTCTCCCACTAAACGAACATCGCCGAAAAGCATGAAATAATTTCAAAAAATAAATAAATGAGATTTCCACTACCAAGTCTAGAACTTGATCTCTGGTGGGTTGGTTCCACCATCAGAAACCTAACGGAGAGGAAGCCAAGACAAACCTTGCTGACCAGGGAGGTGCGCATGATGTGCTCTGGCTCGTCCGACGGGAGGTGAAAGAAGACCTCCTCGAGGAGCTCGTTCGTGGTGGCATGCTGTTGGGGAACGTTGCAGAAAACAAAAATTTTCCTACTCGTTTCACCAAGATCATCTAGGAGCTCATCTAGCAACGAGTCATTGGATGCATCTACATACCTTTGTAGATCGCGCACGGAAGCGTTCAAAAGAACGGTGATGATGTAGTCGTACTCGACGTGATCCAAATCACCGATGACCAAGCGCCGAACGGACGGCACCTCCGCGTTCAACACACGTACGGGACGGGAGACGTCTCCTCCTTCTTGATCCAGCAAGGGGGGAGGAGAGGTTGATGAAGATCCAGCAGCACGACGGCGTGGTGGTGGATGCAGGGCGTCACAGAAGCAGGGCTTCGCCAAGACTACGAGGGAGAGACGTAACGGGGAGAGAGGGAGGCGCCAGGGGCTGGGTTCTGAAGTCCCTCCTCTCCCCCACTATATATAGGAGGGCCAAGGGGGGTGGTGCGCAGCCTAGGAGATCCAATCTCCTAGGTGCGGCGGCCAGGGGGAGGTTTCCCTCCCCCCCAAGGCACCTCGGGGTGCCTTCCACTAGGTGGACTCCTCCCCATGAAAACCCTAGGCGCATGGGCCTAGTGGGGCTGGTGCCCTTGGCCCATGTAGGCCAAGGCGCACCCCCTACAGCCCATGTGGCCCCCCGGTACAGGTGGCCCCACCCGGTGGGCCCCCGGGACCCCTCCGGTGGTCCCGGTACAATACCGATAACCCCGAAACTTGTCCCGATGGCCGAAACAGCATTTCCTATATATAATTCTTTACCTCCGGACCATTCCGGAACTCCTCGTGACGTCCGGGATCTCATCCGGGACTCCGAACAACATTCGGGTTTCTGCATATACATATCTTCATAACCCTAGCGTCACCGAACCTTAAGTGTGTAGACCCTACGGGTTCGGGAGACAAGCAGACATGACCGAGACGATCTCCGGTCAATAACCAACAGCGGGATCTGGATACCCATGTTGGCTCCCACATGCTCCACGATGATTTCATCGGATGAACCACGATGTCGAGGATTCAATCAACCCCGTATGCAATTCCCTTTGTCAATCGATATGTTACTTGCCCGAGATTCGATCGTCGGTATCCCAATACCTCGTTCAATCTCGTTACCGGCAAGTCACTTTACTCGTACCGTAATGCATGATCCCGCGACCAGACACTTGGTCACTTTGAGCTCATTATGATGATGCATTACCGAGTGGGCCCAGTGATACCTCTCCGTCATACGGAGTGACAAATCCCAGTCTTGATCCATGTCACCCAACAGACACTTTCGGAGATACCCGTAGTAGACCTTTATAGTCACCCAGTTACGTTGTGACGTTTGGTATACCCAAAGCACTCCTACGATATCCGGGAGTTACACGATCTCATGGTCTAAGGAAAAGATACTTTGACATTGGAAAACTCTAGCAAACGAACTATACGATCTTGTGCTATGTTTAGGATTGGGTCTTGTCCATCACATCATTCTCCTAATGATGTGATCTCGTTATCAATGACATCCAATGTCCATAGTCAGGAAACCATGACTATCTGTTGATCAACGAGCTAGTCAACTAGAGGCTTACTAGGGACATGTTGGTGTCTGTTATTCACACATGTATTACGATTTCCGGATAACACAATTATAGCATGAATAAAGACAATTATCATGAACAAGAAAATATAATAATAATGCTTTTATTATTGCCTCTAGGGCATATTTCCAACAGTCTCCCACTTGCACTAGAGTCAATAATCTAAGTTACATTGTGATGAATCGAACACCCATGGAATTCTGGTGTTGATCATGTTTTGCTCTAGGGAGAGGTTTAGTCAACGGATCTGCTACATTCAGGTCCGTATGTACTTTACAAATATCTATGTCTCCATCTTGAACATTTTCACGAATGGAGTTGAAGCGACGCTATGATGTGCCTGGTCTTCTTGTGAAACCTGGGCTCCTTGGCAAGTGCAATAGCTCCAGTGTTGTCACAGAAGAGTTTGATCGGCCCCGACGCATTGGCTATGACTCCTAGGTCGGTGATGAACTCCTTCACCCAAATTGCTTCATGCGCTGCCTCCGAGGCTGCCATGTACTCCGCTTCACATGTAGATCCCGCCACGACGCTCTGCTTGCAACTGCACCAGCTTACTGCCCCACCATTCAAAATATACACGTATCCGGTTTGTGACTTAGAGTCATCCAGATCTGTGTCGAAGCTAGCGTCGACGTAACCCTTTACGACGAGCTCTTCATCACCTCCATAGACGAGAAACATTTCCTTAGTCCTTTTCAGGTACTTCAGGATATTCTTGACCGCTGTCTAGTGTTCCTTGCCGGGATTACTTTGGTACCTACCTACCAAACTTACGGCAAGGTTTACATCAGGTCTGGTACACAGCATGGCATACATAATAGAACCTATGGCTGAGGCATAGGGGATGACACTCATCTCTTCTATATCTTCTGCCGTGGTCGGACATTGAGCTGAGCTCAATTTCACACCTTGTAACACAGGCAAGAACCCCTTCTTAGACTGATCCATATTGAACTTCTTCAATATCTTATCAAGGTATGTGCTTTGTGATAGACCTATGAGGCGTCTTGATCTATCTCTATAGATCTTGATACCTAATATATAAGCAGCTTCTCCAAGGTCCTTCATTGAAAAAATCTTATTCAAGTAGGCCTTAATGCTGTCCAAGAGTTCTATATCATTTCCCATCAAAAGTATGTCATCTACATATAATATGAGAAATGCTACAGAACTCCCACTCACTTTCTTGTAAACACAGGCTTCTCCATAAGTCTGCGTAAACCCAAATGCTTTGATCATCTCATCAAAGCGAACGTTCCAACTCCGAGATGCTTGCACCAGCCCATAAATCGAGTGTTGGAGCTTGCACACCTTGTTAGCATTCTTAGGATCGACAAAACCTTCCGACTGCATCATATACAATTCTTCCTTAAGGAAACCATTAAGGAATGCCGTTTTGACGTCCATTTGCCATATCTCATAATCATAGAATGCAGCAATTGCTAACATGATTCGGACGGAATTTAGCTTCGCTAAAGTCTCATCGTAGTCAACTCCTTGAACTTGTCGATAACCCTTAGCGACAAGACGAGCTTTATAGATGGTCACATTACCATCCGCGTATGTCTTCTTCTTAAAAATCCATTTATTTTCTATGGCTCGCCGCTCAACGGGTAAGTCAGTCAAAGTCCATACTTCGTTTTCATACATGGATCCTATCTCGGATTTCATGGCTTCTAGCCATTTGTCGGAATCCGGGCCCGCCATCACTTCTTCATAGTTCGAAAGTTCACCGTTGTCTAACAACATGATTTCCAAGACAGGGTTGCCGTACCACTCTGGTGCGGAACGTGTCCTTGTGGACCTACGAAGTTCAGTAGCAACTTGATCTGAAGTTTCATGATCATCATCATTAACTTCCTCTCTAGTCGGTGCAGGCACCTCAAGAACATTTTCTTGAGTTGCGCCATTTTCCGGTTCAAGAGGTAATACTTCATCAAGTTCTACTTTCCTCCCACTAACTTCTTTCGAGAGAAACTCTTTCTCTAGAAAGGATCCATTCTTGGCAACAAAGATCTTGCCTTCGGATCTGAGGTAGAAGGTATACCCAATAGTTTCTTTAGGGTATCCTATGAAGACGCATTTTTACGACTTGGGTTCGAGCTTTTCAGGTTGAAGTTTCTTGACATAAGCATCGCATCCCCAAACTTTTAGAAACGATAGCTTAGGTTTCTTCCCAAACCATAATTCATACGGTGTCGTCTCAAAGGATTTCGACGGAGCCCTATTTAAAGTGAATGCGGCAGTCTCTAAAGTATAGCCCCAAAAAGATAGCGGTAAATCGGTAAGAGACATCATAGATCGCACCATATCTAATAGAGTGCGATTACAACGTTCGGCCACACCATTACGCTGAGGTGTTCCAGGCGGCGTGAGTTGTGAAACTATTCCACATTTTCTTAAGTGTGTGCCAAATTCGAGACTCAAGTATTCTCCTCCACGATCTGATCGCAGGATTGATTTTCCTGTCACGTTGATTTTCAACCTCACTCTGAAATTCCTTGAACTTTTCAAAGGTCTCAGACTTGTGTTTCATCAAATAGATATACCCATACCTACTCAAGTCATCAGTGAGGGTGAGAACATAACGATAGCCACCGCGAGCCTCAACACTCATTGGACCGCACACATTAGTATGTATGATTTCCAATAAGTTGGTTGCTCGCTCCGTTGTTCCTGAGAACGGAGTCTTGGTCATTTTACCCATGAGGCATGGTTCACACGTGTCAAATGATTCGTAATCAAGAGACTCTAAAAGTCCATCTGCATGGAGCTTCTTCATGCGTTTGACACCTATGTGACCAAGGCGGCAGTGCCACAAGTATGTGGGACTATCATTATCAACCTTACATCTTTTGGTACTCACACTATGAATATGTGTAGCATTACGCTCGAGATTCATTATGAATAAACCATTCACCATCGGAGCATGACCATAAAACATATCTCTCATATAAATAGAACAACCATTATTTTTGGATTTAAATGAGTAGCCATCTCGTATTAAACGAGATCCTGATACAATGTTCATGCTCAAACTTGGTACTAAATAACAATTATTGAGGTTCAAAACTAATCCCGTAGGTAAATGTAGAGGTAGCGTGCCGACGGCGATCACATCGACCTTGGAACCATTCCCGGCGCGCGTCGTCACCTCGTCCTTCGCCATTCTCCGTTTATTCCGCAGCTCCTGCTTTGAGTTACAAATGTAAGCAACTGCACCGGTATCAAATACCCAAGAGCTACTACGAGTACTGGTAAGGTACACATCAATTACATGTATATCACATATACCTTTCGTGATGCCGGCCTTCTTGTCCGCTAAGTATTTGGGGCAGTTCCACTTCCAGTGACCACTTCCCTTGCAATAAAAGCACTCAGTCTCGGGCTTGGGTCCATTCTTTAGCTTCGTCCCGGCAGCTTGCTTGCCGGGCGCGGCAACTCCCTTGCCGTCCTTCTTGAAGGTTTTCTTACCCTTGCCTTTCTTGAACTTAGTGGTTTTATTCACCATCAACACTTGATGTTCCTTTTTGACTTCTACCTCTGCTGATTTCAGCATTGCAAATACTTCAGGAATGGTCTTTTCCATCCCCTGCATATTGAAGTTCATCACAAAGCTCTTGTAGCTTGGTGGAAGCGACTGAAGGATTCTGTCAATGACGGCATCATCCGGGAGATTAACTCCCAGCTGAGTCAAGCGGTTATGCAACCCAGACATAGTGAGTATGTGCTCACTGACAGAACTGTTTTCCTCCATCTTACAGCTGAAGAACTTGTCGGAGACTTGATATCTCTCGACCCGGGCATGAGCTTGGAAAACCATTTTCAGCTCTTCGAACATCGCATATGCTCCGTGTCTCTCAAAACGTTTTTGGAGCCCCGGCTCTAAGCTGTAAAGCATGCCGCACTGAACGAGGGAGTAGTCATCGGTACGTGCCTGCCAAGCATTCATAACGTCTTGTTCTGCAGGGAGAACAGGTGCGTCACCTAGCGGTGCTTGTAGGACATAATCTTTCTTGGCAGCTATGAGGATGATCCTCAGGTTCCGGACCCAGTCCGTGTAGTTGCTGCCATCGTCTTTCAGCTTGGTTTTCTCTAGGAACGCGTTGAAGTTGAGGACTACGTTGGCCATTTGATCTACAAGACATATTGTAAATATTTTAGACTAAGTTCATGATAATTAAGTTCATCTAATCAAATTATTCAATGAACTCCCACTTAGATAGACATCCCTCCAGTCATCTAAGTATAACATGATCCATGTTAACTAGGCCGTGTCCGATCATCACGTGAGACGGACTAGTTAACATCGGTGAACATCTTCATGTTGATCGTATCTTCTATACGACTCATGCTCGACCTTTTGGTCTTCTGTGTTTCGAGGCCATGTCTGTACATGCTAGGCTCGTCAAGTCAACCTAAGTGTTTGCATGTGTAAATCTGTCTTACACCCGTTGTATGTGAACGTTAGAATCTATCACACCCGATCATCACGTGGTGCTTCGAAACAACGAACTGTCACAACGGTGCACAGTTAGGGGGGACACTTTCTTGAAATTATTATGAGGGATCATCTTATTTACTACCGTCGTTCTAAGTAAACAAGATGCAAAAACATGATAAACATCACATGCAATCAAATAATAATAGTGACATGATATGGCCAATATCACATAGCTCCTTTGATCTCCATCTTAGGGCTCCATGATCATCTTGTCACCGGCATGACACCATGATCTCCATCATTATGATCTCCATCATCGTGTCTCCATGAAGTTGCTCGCCAACTATTACTTCTACTACTATGGCTAACGCGTTTAGCAATAAAGTAAAGTAATTTACATGGCGTTTCTCAATGACACGCAGGTCATACAAAAAATAAAGACAACTCCTATGGCTCCTGCCGGTTGTCATACTCATCGACATGCAAGTCGTGATTCCTATTACAATAGCATGAACATCTCATACATCACATATATATCATTCATCATTCATCACAACTTTGGCCATATCACATCACAAAACACTTGCTGCAAAAACAAGTTAGACGTCCTCTAATTGTTGTTGCAAGTTTTACGTGGCTGCAATAGGATTCTAGCAAGAACGTTTTCTTACCTACGTGAAAGCCACAAAGTGATTTGTCAACTTCTATTTACCCTTCATAAGGACCCTTTTCATCGAATCCGCTCCAACTAAAGTGGGAGAAACAGACACCCGCCAGCCACCTTATGCAACTAGTGCATGTTAGTCGGTGGAACCGGTCTCACATAAGCGTACGTGTAAGGTTGGTCCGGGCCGCTTCATCCTACAATACCGCTGAAGCAAAATAAGACTAGTAGCGGCAAGAAAGTTGACAACATCTACGCCCACAACAAATTGTGTTCTACTCGTGCAAAGAGAACTACGCATAGACCTAGCTCATGATGCCACTGTTGGGGAACGTTGCAGAAAACAAAATTTTTCCTACGGTTTCACCAAGATCCATCTATGAGTTCATCTAGCAACGAGTGATCGGATGCATCTACATACCTTGTAGATCGCGAGCGGAAGCGTTCAAAGAACGGGGATGAGGGAGTCGTACTCGACGTGATCCAAATCACCGAGATCCTAGCGCCGAACGGACGGCACCTCCGCGTTCAACACACGTACGGTCAGCGTGACGTCTCCTCCTTCTTGATCCAGCAAGGGGGAAGGAGAGGTTGAGGAAGATGGCTCCAGCAGCAGCACGACGGCGTGGTGGTGGTGGAGAAGCAGTACTCCGACAAGGCTTCGCCGAGCTCTACGGAGGAGGAGGAGGAGGAGGTGTTGGAAGGGAGAGGGAGGCGCCAAGAGGCTGTAGTATGATGTCCTCCATCTCCCCACTATTTATAGGGGTGCCCAAGGGGGGAGGCCGGCCCTAGGAGATCCAATCTCCTAGGGGGGCGGCGGCCAAGGGGTGGGGGGCTTGCCCCCCAAGCAAGGGGGCGCCCCCCTTTAGGGTTTCCCCCAAACCCTAGGCGCATGGGCCCTTTTGGGGCTGGTGCCCTTGGCCCATATAGGCCAAGGCGCACCCCCTACAGCCCATGTGGCCCCCGGGGCAGGTGGCCCCACCCGATGGACCCCCGGGACCCTTCCGGTGGTCCCGGTACAATACCGGTGACCCGAAACTTGTCCCGATGGCCGAAACAGCACTTCCTATATATAATTCTTTACCTCCGGACCATTCCGGAACTCCTCGTGACGTCCGGGATCTCATCCGGGACTCCGAACAACATTCGGGTTACTGCATATACATATCTCACAACCCTAGCGTCACCGAACCTTAAGTGTGTAGACCCTACGGGTTCGGGAGACATGTAGACATGACCGAGACGACTCTCCGGTCAATAACCAACAGCGGGATCTGGATACCCATGTTGGCTCCCACATGCTCCTCGATGATCTCATCGGATGAACACGATGTCGAGGATTCAAGCAACCCCGTATACAATTCCCTTTGTCAATCGGTATGTTACTTGCCCGAGATTCGATCGTCGGTATCCCAATACCTCGTTCAATCTCGTTACCGGCAAGTCACTTTACTCGTACCGTAATGCATGATCCCGTGACCAGACACTTGGTCACTTTGAGCTCATTATGATGATGCATTACCGAGTGGGCCCAGTGATACCTCTCCGTCATACGGAGTGACAAATCCCAGTCTTGATCCGTGTCAACCCAACAGACACTTTCGAAGATACCCGTAGTATACCTTTATAGTCACCCAGTTACGTTGTGACGTTTGGTATACCCAAAGCACTCCTACGGTATCCGGGAGTTACACGATCTCATGGTCTAAGGAAAGGATACTTGACATTGGAAAAAACTCTAGCAAACGAACTATACGATCTTTATGCTATGTTTAGGATTGGGTCTTGTCCATCACATCATTCTCCTAATGATGTGATCTCTTCATCAATGACATCCAATGTCCATAGTCAGGAAACCATGACTATCTGTTGATCAACGAGCTAGTCAACTAGAGGCTTACTAGGGACATGTTGGTGTCTGTTATTCACACATGTATTACGATTTCCGGATAACACAATTATAGCATGAATAAAGACAATTATCATGAACAAGGAAATATAATAATAATGCTTTTATTATTGCCTCTAGGGCATATTTCCAACAGGGAAATGATATAGAACTCTTGGACAGTATCAAGGCCTACTTGAATAAGAGTTTTTCAATGAAGGACCTTGGAGAAGCTGCTTATATATTAGGCATCAAGATCTATAGAGATAGATCAAGACGCCTCATAGGTCTTTCACAAAGCACATACCTTGATAAGATATTGAAGAAGTTCAATATGGATCAGTCTAAGAAGGGGTTCTTGCCTGTGTTACAAGGTGTGAAATTGAGCTCTGCTCAATGTCCGACCACGGTAGAAGATAAAAAAGAGAAGAGTGTCATCCCCTATGACTCAGCCATAGGTTCTATTATGTATG
Organism: Triticum urartu; assembly: GCF_003073215.2. NCBI lineage: Eukaryota > Viridiplantae > Streptophyta > Magnoliopsida > Poales > Poaceae > Triticum > Triticum urartu. The sequence goes on from NC_053025.1 coordinate 520,548,183, forward strand.
CCATGCTGTGTACCAGACCTGATGTAAACCTTGCCGTAAGTTTGGTAGGAAGGTACCAAAGTAATCCCGGCAAGGAACACTGGACAGCGGTCAAGAATATCCTGAAGTACCTGAAAAGGACCAAGGAAATGTTTCTCGTTTATGGAGGTGACGAAGAGCTCGTCGTAAAGGGTTACGTCGACGCTAGCTTCGACACAGATCTGGATGACTCTAAGTCACAAACCGGATACGTGTATATTTTGAATGGTGGGGCAGTAAGCTGGTGCAGTTGCAAGCAGAGCGTCGTGGCGGGATCTACATGTGAAGCGGAGTACATGGCAGCCTCGGAGGCAGCACATAAAGCAATATGGGTGAAGGAGTTCATCACCGACCTAGGAGTCATACCCAATGCGTCGGGGCCAATCAAACTCTTCTGTGACAACACTGGAGCTATTGCACTTGCCAAGGAGCCCAGGTTTCACAAGAAGACAAGGCACATCAAGCGTCGCTTCAACTCCATTCGTGAAAATGTTCAAGATGGAGACATAGATATTTGTAAAGTACATACGGACCTGAATGTAGCAGATCCGTTAACTAAACCTCTCCCTAGGGCAAAACATGATCAACACCAGAATTCCATGGGTGTTCGATTCATCACAATGTAACTAGATTATTGACTCTAGTGCAAGTGGGAGACTGTTGGAAATATGCCCTAGAGGCAATAATAAAAGCATTATTATTATATTTCCTTGTTCATGATAATTGTCTTTATTCATGCTATAATTGTGTTATCCGGAAATCGCAATACATGTGTGAATAACAGACACCAACATGTCCCTAGTAAGCCTCTAGTTGACTAGCTCGTTGATCAACAGATAGTCATGGTTTCCTGACTATGGACATTGGATGTCATTGATGACGAGATCACATCATTAGGAGAATGATGTGATGGACAAGACCCAATCCTAAACATAGCATAAAGATCGTATAGTTCGTTTGCTAGAGTTTTTCCAATGTCAAGTATCCTTTCCTTAGACCATGAGATCATGTAACTCCCGGATACCGTAGGAGTGCTTTGGGTATACCAAACGCCACAACGTAACTGGGTGACTATAAAGGTAGACTACGGGTATCTCCGAAAGTGTCTGTTGGGTTGACCCGGATCAAGACTGGGATTTGTCACTCCGTATGACGGAGAGGTATCACTGAGCCCACCCGGTAATGCATCATCATAATGAGCTCAAAGTGACCAAGTGTCTGGTCACGGGATCATGCATTGCGGTACGAGTAAAGTGACTTGTCGGTAACGAGATTGAACGAGGTATTGGGATACCGACGATCGAATCTCGGGCAAGTAACATATCGATTGACAAAGGGAATTGCATACGGGGTTGCTTGAATCCTCGACATCGTGGTTCATCCGATGAGATCATCGTGGAGCATGTGGGAGCCAACATGGGTATCCAGATCCCGCTGTTGGTTATTGACCGGAGAGTCGTCTCGGTCATGTCTGCATGTCTCCCGAACCCGTAGGGTCTACACACTTAAGGTTCGGTGACGCTAGGGTTGTGAAGATATGTATATGCAGTAACCCGAATGTTGTTTGGAGTCCCGGATGAGATCCCGGACGTCACGAGGAGTTCTGGAATGGTCCGGAGGTAAAGAATTATATATAGGAAGTGCTGTTTCGGCCATTGGGACTAGTTTCGGGGTCACCGGTATTGTACCGGGACCACCGGAAGGGTCCCGGGGGTCCACCGGGTGGGGCCACCTGCCCAGGGGGCCACATGGGCTGTAGGGGGTGCGCCTTGGCCTTTATGGGCCAAGGGCACCAGCCCAAAAGGGCCCATGCGCCTAGGGTTTGGGGGAAACCCTAAAGGGGGGCGCCCCCTTGCTTGGGGGGAAAGCCCCCCACCCCTTGGCCGCCGCCCCCCTAGGAGATTGGATCTCCTAGGGCCGGCCTCCCCCCTTGGGCACCCCTATATATAGTGGGGAGATGGAGGACATCATACTACAGCCTTTGGCACCTCCCTCTCCCCTGTTACATCTCTCTCTCGTAGTATAGGCGAAGCCCTGCTACTGTGACGCCCTGCATCCACCACCACGCCGTCGTGCTGCTGGATCTTCTTCAACCTCTCCCCCTCCCTTGCTGGATCAAGAAGGAGGAGACGTCATCCGCTCCGTACGTGTGTTGAACGCGGAGGTGCCGTCCGTTCGGCGCTTGGTCATCAGTGATTTGGATCACGTCGTGTACGACTACCTCAACCCCGTTCTTTGAACGCTTCCGCTCGCGATCTACAAAGGTATGTAGATGCATCCAATCACTCGTTGCTAGATGAACTCATAGATGGATCTTGGTGAAACCGTAGGAAAATTTTTGTTTTCTGCAACGTTCCCCAACATTCCCATCAAAAGTATGTCATCTACATATAATATGAGAAATGCTACAGAGCTCCCACTCACTTTCTTGTAAACGCAGACTTCTCCATAAGTCTGCGTAAACCCAAACGCTTTGATCATCTCATCAAAGCGAATGTTCCAACTCCGAGATGCTTGCACCAGCCCATAAATCGAGCGTTGGAGCTTGCACTCCTTGTCAGCATTCTTAGGATCGACAAAACCTTCCGGTTGCATCATATACAATTCTTCCTTAAGGAAACCATTAAGGAATGCCGTTTTGACGTCCATTTGCCATATCTCATAATCATAGTATGCGGCAATTGCTAACATGATTCGGACGGACTTCAGCTTCGCTACCGGTGAGAAAGTCTCATCGTAGTCAACCCCTTGAACTTGTCGATAACCCTTAGCGACAAGCCGAGCTTTATAGATGGTTACATTACCATCCGCGTATGTCTTCTTCTTAAAGATCCATTTATTTTCTATGGCTCGCCGATCATCGGGCAAGTCAGTCAAAGTCCATACTTCGTTTTCATACATGGATCCTATCTCGGATTTCATGGCTTCTAGCCATTTGTCGGAATCCGGGCCCGCCATCACTTCTTCATAGTTCGAAGGTTCACCGTTGTCTAGCAACATGATTTCCAAGACAGGGTTGCCGTACCACTCTGGTGCGGATCGTTTCCTTGTGGACCTTCGAAGTTCAGTAGCAACTTGATCTGAAGTTTCATGATCATCATCATTAACTTCCTCTCTAGTCGGTGCAGGCACCTCAGGAACATTTTCTTGAGTTGCGCCATTTACCGGTTCAAGAGGTAACACTTCATCAAGTTCTACTTTCCTCCCACTTACTTCTTTCGAGAGAAACTCCTTCTCTAGAAAGGATCCATTCTTGGCAACAAAGACCTTGCCTTCGGATCTGAGGTAGAAGGTATACCCAATAGTTTCTTTAGGGTATCCTATGAAGACGCATTTTTCCGACTTGGGTTCGAGCTTTTCAGGTTGAAGTTTCTTGACATAAGCATTGCATCCCCAAACTTTTAGAAACGACAGCTTAGGTTTCTTCCCAAACCATAATTCATACGGTGTCGTCTCAACGGATTTCGACGGAGCCCTATTTAAAGTGAATGCGGCAGTCTCTAAAGCATAGCCCCAAAAAGATAGCGGTAAATCTGTAAGAGACATCATAGATCGCACCATATCTAATAGAGTGCGATTACGACGTTCGGACACACCATTACGCTGAGGTGTTCCAGGCGGCGTGAGTTGTGAAACTATTCCACATTTTCTTAAGTGTGTGCCAAATTCGTGACTCAAGTATTCTGTCACGACCGGTTTTCCAATAAAAATATTTATTGAGAAACCAATCTTTTGAGTCCAGTATGAGAGAAAATCCTCCTCACTGGTAGACAAATTCTTGATACAATAAGCTAGTAGCATAGAATATATTACAGGGTTGAGCTAGGGCTGCTCAACAAATTATTACAAGCGCGCCAATAATTATACATAATGGCGGATATAACACAATGGTGTGGTGGCATACTACTGACTCGAGGATAAAGCGATGGTGGAATAACACAGTGGGGAGTGTGGTAACATGACTCTCAAACTGGCATCTCATCGAGCGTCGAGGTGAGGCTCGATGAATTTATTCGGGTTGCGGAAGCGGATATAATACAATGACCAAATCCAGGGTCGCACGAGACTGACTGGGATTCCTCTAGGCGTCGCACTCGCTATCGAACTCTTCATCCATGAGATCACCTTCGTCAGCATCTGGCCAAATCTACAAGCCAGTGAGTACTTTGAAAGTACTCGCAAGACAGCTCGGACGTAAGATATAACAAATGCATGCATGAATGCGTCATGATTAATTTACCAATGCACATTCAAAAATTAGCATGACGAAATAAGTAAAAGGGAAACGGCGGTAGTCCGCCTGAAATCCCAACAAAATATAAATGGAAACCGATCGGGTGTCTGAAGCGACGCCTCGAAAGGTGAATCATATAAATAAAAGAAAATGATGCCACAGTCGGGCGTCTTAGCGACACCACATAAAGGGCTTTAAAGGAAATGCCACAGTCGGACGTCGGGGCGACATCACAGAAAGGGGCTTTAAAAGAAATGCCACAGTCGGACGTCTGGGCGACATCACAGAAAGGGGCTTTAAAAGAAATGCCGCAGTCGGACGTCGGGGCGACATCACAGAAAGGACTTTAAATGAAAGTAAATGATAACAATGCCACAGTCGGACGTCTGAGCGACATCGCAGAGAGGGCTTCTATTCATAAATAAATAATACTCATAATAAATATTCAATACATGATAATAAACGGGTTAGTCCATCCACATGAATAAACATATATCCGGACTTAGCATTCATGCGGTTCACCGGAGTCTTTGTCATCAAACTGACACTGTTAGGACAGGAATATATGAATTTGGACATGGAATAGATGATTCAAGGGAATGTATGACTATGCAGAGTTTGTAAAAAAAAATTCCCACAGCCAACGGATTTCCGTAGTCACGAAGGACTAGTTCCGTTTACGGTTTTTCGGAAGAAAAAACACAGCTAACCAGTACACACCCATCCTACCTCTCGATGCCAGGACTCACCCTAGACATCGTCCAAGAAAAACTTTTGAGACGGGGAGATCACAATCTCGAATAGCATGGGATCAAATTTATATACGCGCGCTCTAAGGGGTGCCCCCCTCTCGGTCCCAACCGGAAACACCCATGCCCCCTGACCGGATGACTGGCTTTAATCCAGGGCCATGGAACCATCATCCCGGCCTCTCCTTTTGGTGTGTACCAGGAAAGCGGTTTGCAACTTACTAAGCCATATTCCTTGCGGAAAACATGTGGTAGTACAGGGAAGGAAATGGGAGGAGCTGGACCGATACGGTTTGACACTGAAGTCATATAGTCTGGCATAAGACTGGCATGCTACAACACTGCCATCTTACCCATCCTCACGCCAACACATGGCCATGCATACTCACATCCATCAACATAAGGATCATCGAACTCACTTGCCTCAACAATGTATGATAATAACGTTCATCGATATGTTCATCAACATGCCATGAAACTAGCATCAAAAATGCAAAACATGCCAAGACACTCATCATATCAAAAGTTCAAACATGCTTGCCTGGTTCGGAGTAGTCGGAGCCTAGCTCAGTGAAGTTTGCGGTCCCGTCACCTCCTTCGGTATCTACGGTATAAAGAAAATATATGCGCTATCGTAAATACCAAGAGGTGCACAAAAATACCAAATATTTTTCAAATAAATATGATAAAAAAACTAGACAAAATTTTAAAGAGAACAGAAAAAGAATCAATCAAAAATACCTTTCTGTTTAAAAGTTATAAGGGTTTTTGTCCAGGGACTCATCTGTAATGAAACAGAAAGTTTCCAGGGGCTAGCTTATAAAAACAGAAAACGCTTCGGTAGAGACTACGCCAGCCCAGAGGGAAAGCGCATTTGGCAGAAGGCGTTTTCAGAAAACGCTTCGCTTAGAAAGGACAGAGAGGCTGACGGCGGGTCCCGCCCGTCAGGTTTGAATATTCAAACGGGGGTGGCAGATTTCGCCGGTGCCCGAGAGCCGCGGTGGTTGCCGGTGGCGATCCACGGCGAGGCGGGGGGATCGAAGGTTACCAACGTGCTCACCGTGTCCTTCCGCAACGGTGGGTGGTGGTGTTGGTCGCCGGTGAGCACCACGTCGACGGTGGTCTTGACTCCGGCGGACGGCGGTGCGGGCGTGGATGGAGCTCATCGGAGAGGGCTGCAAAGTGCAAATTGATGAGGGGGTTAGAGTACTAGGTGTGGAAGAAGGCTACAGACGGGGTTTGGGCGCCGGGGACTTCCTCACCGGAGCGAATCGAGCTGGTGGCCGAGCCGGATCGGGGCGGCCGAAGTTGGGGAAGGAGACCTCCTCGAGGTCCTCCTGGTGGCTTGGCAGGGTCCTGGAGAGGTGCAGTGAAGGTGTGTGCTCGAGAGCGAGCTCGGGGTCCTTTTTATAGGCGATCCGAGGCGGTGGCCGAGAACGGGGTTCTCCGGCGAAGCTTACGGCGGCGCAGGGCATTGGTCGGGGAGGTTTAGGGGTCGAGCGCCGTCGTGGGGGTTCACTGGGTCCGTTTAGGTGCTAAACTAGCCAGGGTTTGGGTGTTTTGGGCGAGCTCGACGGAACGGGGGTGGCGCGGTCCGTCGGCGGCAGGGAGCACGTTCCGTGCTTGTCGGGCCACGGCGACGGTGCCACGGGCGTGCGCTGGCTTGGCGGGGACACGCGGAGAGCCAGGGGACGATGGGCGGTGCCGGGTGGCGTGGCGAGCGGGCTCGGGCCCTCGCTGGCCGCCACGGGAGGCGCAGCCACCGCAGAAGCTTCCAACGCCGGCGAGGCTCGTCGCCACCGACGCCAGGAATCGGCCAAGCGTGCGTGCGGGGTGCTGGCCAAGGGGAAGAGGCTGCGTGCAACGCGCCAGGGCGTGCTGTGGCCGCGTGACCGAAGCCTGACAAAGGAAAAACGACACTGAATCTCTGAACTTTCTGAATTTTTCTGAAAATGCAAAGGAACAGTGCAGCTCAGGTGTTCGACAGAATGTTTTTGGTATGAGGGAGACAATGCTTGAGCTGATTTTTGGTGGAGTGGCCTCTCATTGCACCAGGAGACTGCCTGAATTTTTGTGGAATTTTTGGAGAAGTGTGGATATGAATTTCATCAAATTTGGCAAATCTGGTCCAAACTTGCAGTGAGTGAAATTTGAAATCTTTGAAAAGAAGAAGAGTGGATCAAGATGGTTCTAGGTTGTGGGTACTAAAGACAATCCAGGGAAGTTGGTTTGGGATAAAAACTCAAAGGCAATGTGGTACTTGCTTTGAAAATCACTTAAGCTCAAAATAATTGGCAGAAATGATTTTGAGAGATAAAATAATTGAAATAAAATCCAAAACTTGTTTGGACTTGTTGAGACAGAGGATTTAAATTGCTCAAAGGTGGAGGGAGGGATTTTTGAGAAGATTTACTATAGGAGACATGGTAAAACCATGGGTGGTTTCAAGATAAGAAAAACCTAAAAATTCATAGAGTTCTTTTTATAAGAAAAAGAATAATCTCCAAAAATATACTTTGAGAAGGGAACCATTAGAGAAAGAGTTTTAAATGATCAAACACCCTAGTTTGAAAAGGATACAAAAATAAAAATCCTTGCCAAATAAGTTTTTAAGAGGAAGGTTTTCTGGAAAATTTTAAATGGCCTCTTTTCAAAAACCACAAAGTTTTTGCTGAAAACCAAATAAAATTTTTGGAGTGTCACAACACCTACCCCCTTAGGAAAAATCTCGTCCCCGAGATTTCAGCTGATCCTTAAATAAGTGTGGATGCTCTGTTCGAAGAAAATCCTCTCTTTCCCAAGTTGCTTCACTGTCGGTGTGATTGCTCCACTGGACTTTGAAAAACTTGCTGGTCTTCTGTCGGGTCCTCCTTTCAGACTCCTCTAATATTCTTACGGGACGTTCCCGATAAGTGAGGTCTGGCTGCACGTCAATGTTCTCATGGGATACTTGTTTCTCTGGGTTGCTTACGCACTTCCTCAATTGCGAGACGTGGAACACGTCGTGGACATCGGATAATTCCTCGGGTAAGTCTAGCTGGTAGGATACCGTGCCTCTTCATGCCCTTATACAGAAAGGTCCGATGAATCTTGGTGCTAGCTTCCCTTTGATCTTGAATCGTTGCAATCCTCTCATAGGGGATACTCTCAGGTATATGAACTCACCGGGTTCGAAGCTGACCCCACGATGTTTCTGATCATAATAACTCTTCTGTCGACTTTGAGCGGTCTTAAGTCGGTCTCTGATTAGCTTGACCTTTTCCTCGACTTCTTTGAGCATGTCTGGTTCGAAGATGCGGCTGTCTCCGGTCTCTGACCAATTTAACGGGGTACGACATCTTCGTCCGTATAAAGCCTCAAATGGTGCCATTTGTAGGCTGGTCTGGTAGCTATTGTTGTACGCGAACTTGGCGTATGGCAGGCTTTCTTCCCAACTGGTTCCATATGTGAGGACACATGCTCTCAGCATGTCTTCTAAAACCTGGTTTACGCGTTCTGTTTGTCCATCAGTCTGTGGGTGGTATGCGGTACTGAAGGCTAGTTGGTTCCCAGAGCCTGTTGTAAATGCTCCCAAAATCTTGAGATGAACTGAGTGCCTCTGTCGGATATTATATTCTTCGGGACACCGTGCAGACAAACTATGCGGGAAAGATAAATCCTGGCAAGCCTCTGAGTGGTGTGAGTAGTCTTTATTGGAATAAAGTGTGCCACTTTGGTTAACCTGTCAGTGATGACCCATATGGCATCATTCCCGTGGCGTGACCGAGGTAGTCCGACAATGAAATCCATCCCTATTTCATCCCATTTCCACTAAGGTATTTTGTTCAGTTGCAGTAGTCCGGCTGGTCTCTGATGCTCAGCTTTTATGCGTTGACATGAGTCGCAACATGCAATAAAGGTGGCTATGTCCCTCTTCATACCGTGCCACCAAAATCTTTCCTGGATATCTTTATACATTTTGGTTCCTCCAGGGTGGATCGAGTACGGGGCGGTGTGGGCTTCAGCTAAAATTTGCTGTTTAAGGTCTTCTATGTTTGGCACGCAGAGTCTTTCTCCGTACCATAATATCCCTTCATTGTCTATGACGAATTCCGAGGCCTTGCCCATACTCACCTTTCTTTTGATGCCTTCGATGCTGGGGTGACCGGGCTGAGCTCCTTTAATTTCCCCCACAAGGTCGGGTTGTATTTCCAAGTTTGATATGGTGCCTTCTGCTACCATTATCAAGTTGAGCTTGGCAAATTCTTGTTGGAATTCGGGCCTCAAGCTTTGCAGATTGCTTTCGTCGGAGCTGGGGTTCCGACTAAGAGTATCGGCCACTACATTTGCTTTTCCTGGATGGTAATGGATACCAACATCATAATCCTTTATCAATTCCAACGAGCGTCGTTGCCGTAAATTTAGTTCTGGCTGCGTGAAAATATACTTGAGACTTTTGTGATCCGTATATATTTCACATCGATTCCCAAGTAAGAAATGCCTCCATTCCTTGAGTGCATGAATAACTGCTGCCATTTCTAAGTCATGAGTGGGATAATTTTCCTCATGCTTGCGAAGTTGCCTTGAAGCGTAGGCGACAACCTTGCCTTCCTGCATCAACACGCATCCGAGACCCTTTCTGGACGCGTCACAATATACTTTAAAATTCTTGTGTATGTCGGGTACAATTAATACCGGTGCTGTCGTTAATTTCCGCTTTAGCTCTTGGAAACTTTTCTCGCAGGCTTCTGTCCATTCAAACTTCTTATCTTTCTTGAGTAACTGCGTCATAGGCTTGGCTATGGTGGAGAATCCTTCAATAAATCTGCGGTAATATCCTGCCATTCCCAAGAAACTCCGTATGTCCGTTACGCTGGCTGGTGACTTCCAGCCAAGTACGGCCTTGACTTTCTCTGGGTCCACTGCGATACCGTCTTGAGTCAGTACGTGGCCTAGAAAGCCTACTTGTCTTAGCCAAAATTCGCACTTGCTGAACTTGGCATACAATTGGTGTTTTCTGAGCTCTCCTAGCACAATCCTGAGATGTTCTGCGTGCTCTTCTGGTGTCTTGGAGTATACCAGAATATCGTCGATGAATACCACGACGAACTTGTCCATAAACTTCATAAATACTTTGTTCATGAGGTGAACAAAATATGCGGGGGCGTTAGTTAATCCAAATGGCATCACTGTGAACTCGTACAGTCCATATCTGGAGGAGAAGGCTGTTTTGGGGATATCTTCTGTTCGTACCTTCAATTGATGGTATCCTGACCTTAAGTCAATTTTTGAGAATACCTTGGCCTGAGCGAGTTGATCAAACAAATCGTTTATCCTTGGCATCGGGTATTTGTTTTTGACTGTGACCATGTTAAGTGCTCGATAGTCAATACACAATCTCAGCGTTCCATCCTTCTTTTTGGCAAATAAAATTGGTGATCCCCAAGGTGAGGAGCTGGCTCGAATGTATCCTTTGTCTAGCAATTCCTTTATTTGTTTCTTCAACTCAACTAATTCGGATAGTGCCATTCGGTACGGTTTCTTGTATATGGGGGTGGTTCCTGGTGCGAGCTCAATGCTGAATTCTATCTCTTGGTCTGGTGGCATGCCTGGTAGCTCTTCAGGGAATACGTCTGGAAATTCACACACTACTGGAACCTTGTTTAGCTCAGAAACGTCCACCTTATTCAATCTCGGCTGCCGGGGTATTTTTCCCTCCTTGGCTGACACTCTTATTGTCTTCCCTTGGTGGTGTGTGAGAATTACGGTCCTGTTGAAACAGTCGATAAAACCCTTGTTGGTGGTTAGCCAGTCCATCCCTAGGATGACATCCAGTCCTTTATTTTCCAACACAATAAGATTTGCGTGAAACTCCAATCCTTCGAACTCAATGACCACATTCTGACAGTAATTCTGAGTAACTTGCTGAATCCCAGGGGACTTGATGATCATGGATTTCTCCAAAGGAAGCATCGAAAAATTATTTTGCAAAGCAAAACTTTTCGAAATGAAAGAGTGAGAAGCTCCAGAATCAAACAAAACCATTGCAGGTATTGTGTTGACAGGAAACGTGCCGAGTACGATATCCGGAGCATTTTGTGCCTCCTCTTTGGTTACGTGGTTCAGATGACCCTTCCTGTGGTTGTTGTTGGGATTGAAATTGTTTCGCTTGGGTGCTGAATTATTGCCGCCATTGTTCGGCTTTGGGGTTGAGTTCCTGGGCTTGGGACACTGCTTGGCATAGTGTCCTTCCTCTCCACAGGCGTAACAAGTAACGCCGGGGCGATAAGTGAACTCCTTGTCCCTTGCATGAAAATTCTTGATTGGGCGTGAGACATTGGATGAGGATTTGTGTGTCCCACCCTTTTGAAAATTTGTCTTGCTTCGGTGATTGCGAGCATGGTTAGTCTGGTCCCTTTTTCGCTTGTGGATATCTTCCAGACTGCGTCTCTCATTTTCCAGAGTAATGGCTTTGTCCACCAGTGTTTTAAAATCAGGAAAAGTGTGCACGACCAGTTGGCATTTAAGCGCGGGTGCCAGACCGTCAAGGAATTTCTCCATCTTCTTGCTTTCAGTCATACGCTCTTCATTGGCGTAGCGGGACAATAGAGTAAATTGACTATTGTAATCTGACACTGTCATGTTCCTTTGCTTGAGGTCGTCGAACTCTCTCTTCTTGATTTTCATAATACTCTTAGGAATGTGTGCACCACGGAAACCTTCCTTGAAATCATCCCAGGTTATGTCATTTTCGTTGGGATGCATGTGCAGAAAATTCTCCCACCACGATGCGGCTGCTCCTGTGAGATAGTGCGGAGCATACAGCACCTTTTCGGGGTCTGAACATTTTGCAATAATTAATTTCCTCTCCATATCTCGAAGCCAATCCTCGGCCTCAAGAGGCTTGTCAGTATGAGAAAATGTTTGGGGACGTGTCTTCTGTAGCTCAGATAACTTGGAATGCTGCTGATACTGTCCATGGTGATTCCCCATGTTGATGACTTGGTTCATCATTTCCCGATGTTGTTGCTGACTTTGTTCATAAAGGCGGCACATTTGGGAAAGTGCCGTTTCACTGTCCTGTTGACTCGACTGCCCTTGTGTGAAATTGTTGCCCGGTTGAGTGTCATAATTTCCCTCTAGCGGAGTAGGCATGGAGCGAGTCCAATGACGAGACATTTTTCACTCTGGGGATATATTTTGCAAAACTCATAAGAAAAGCGAAAAGAGTCACTAAAAAAACAATTCCATAAATGCATAAAGCTGGCAAATAAAATTAAATAACCAAGCTTACTTAAGAAAAACAAATCGATTTGCGCACGGAGAAGGACTGCTCATTACATATCTTACACGCGGGCGATAATTATACAATACATCACTCAGGATATGCGTACATAATCCTGACATGTTATTTAGGCTAGTGCACTTCTCCAGTTCCTACATGATGCGCAAACAAGCTACTCCTCACAACCTATGTACATATAAACATATCATACAAAGCGGTACATTGCATGGCCGCTAAGCGTACTCAGGCAGAGATGTTGACGATCTCCTTGGCCCTGCCAAGGGTGAGGCGCAGTGAGGCTGGGGACTCGACCTCCTCCTCACCAATAGGCTCCAGACGTGAAGAGCTGCGTCGAGCAGATGGAGCGGGTGCCAGGGGCGGAGCAACACGAATCGGAGTGGGCACAACGGGTGGTGCAGTGCGCGCTGGAGTGGGCGCAATGGCCTGGTTGAACTCTTCGGTGGTAGGCAGGTGACGAGTAGGTGCATAAGATGCTGATGACGAGACCAAAGTCAGTGGCGGTGCGGCGGGCAGGAGCTCCCTTCTATTGGCGGCACAGCCATGGACTGAGTCCATGCGGGCAGCTACGAAGTCGTCCACCAGGTTGTCGAAGGCTGCCTCCAGAGCCCGGAGATACTCAATAAGCATCTCAAAAGCCTCATCTCGTTCTCCTCTGGGGCAGGAGAATGTGTAGTGACAGGTGTAAGGCACATGGCATGGAAGATAGCGGTAGCGACGAGTCTTCATCGCGGGAAGGACATCCTTGAGGCGAGCTATCGCCTCACGGGCTGCCATCTGCATAGCATGCCTCTCCGTAGGCATGGCTCTTCCCACGAACCGGAAGCGGCGTAACTCACCACGCCCTCCCCTGAACTGCACCGTGGCCTGGTGCATAGTCAGACTGTCGTTGACCTTGTGCTGGTAGAGTGTGAAGACTGGGCGCACAGACGGCCCCATCGCGACCTGAACGATGAAGGAGAGAAGCTTGACGAACCCATCGGGCACGTTGGCGAAGGTCTGAGACTCGCAGCTGTTGTCGGCCATCTACAAAAGTAGGCAAAAATCCTGCATGGTCAGATCATAAATTTATGCTGACTGTCAGAAAATGACTACAATTGCAAAAATATAAATTAGCCCTATTATGCTAATAACCGGTTAACGATCGCACCTAGTGGCTTCCTACGGTCAGCCTGGCTCTGGTACCAAGCTTGTCACGACCGGTTTTCCAATAAAAATATTTATTGAGAAACCAATCTTTTGAGTCCAGTATGAGAGAAAATCCTCCTCACTGGTAGACAAATTCTTGATACAATAAGCCAGTAGCATAGAATATATTACAGGGTTGAGCTAGGGCTGCTCAACAAATTATTACAAGCGCGCCAATAATTATACATAATGGCGGATATAACACAATGGTGTGGTGGCATACTACTGACTCGAGGATAAAGCGATGGTGGAATAACACAGTGGGGAGTGTGGTAACATGACTCTCAAACTGGCATCTCATCGAGCGTCGAGGTGAGGCTCGATGAATTTATTCGGGTTGCGGAAGCGGATATAATACAATGACCAAATCCAGGGTCGCACGAGACTGACTGGGATTCCTCTAGGCGTCGCACTCGCTATCGAACTCTTCATCCATGAGATCACCTTCGTCAGCATCTGGCCAAATCAACAAGCCAGTGAGTACTTTGAAAGTACTCGCAAGACAGCTCGGACGTAAGATATAACAAATGCATGCATGAATGCGTCATGATTAATTTACCAATGCACATTCAAAAATTAGCATGACGAAATAAGTAAAAGGGAAACGGCGGTAGTCCGCCTGAAATCCCAACAAAATATAAATGGAAACCGATCGGGTGTCTGAAGCGACGCCTCGAAAGGTGAATCATATAAATAAAAGAAAATGATGCCACAGTCGGGCGTCTTAGCGACACCACATAAAGGGCTTTAAAGGAAATGCCACAGTCGGACGTCGGGGCGACATCACAGAAAGGGGCTTTAAAATAAATGCCACAGTCGGACGTCTGGGCGACATCACAGAAAGGGGCTTTAAAAGAAATGCCGCAGTCGGACGTCGGGGCGACATCACAGAAAGGGCTTTAAATGAAAGTAAATGATAACAATGCCACAGTCGGACGTCTGAGCGACATCGCAGAGAGGGCTTCTATTCATAAATAAATAATACTCATAATAAATATTCAATACATGATAATAAACGGGTAGTCCATCCACAGGAATAAACATATATCCGGACTTAGCATTCATGCGGTTCACCGGAGTCTCTGTCATCAAACTGACACTGTTAGGACAGGAATATACGAATTTGGACATGGAATAGATGATTCAAGGGAATGTATGACTCTGCAGAGTTTGTACAAAAATTTTCCCACAGCCAACGGATTTCCGTAGTCACGAAGGACTAGTTCCGTTTACGGTTTTTCGGAAGAAAAAACACAGCTAACCAGTACACACCCATCCTACCTCTCGATGCCAGGACTCACCCTAGACATCGTCCAAGAAAAACTTTTGAGACTGGGAGATCACAATCTCGAATAGCATGGGATCAAATTTATATACGCGCGCTCTAAGGGGTGCCCCCCTCTCGGTCCCAACCGGAAACACCCATGCCCCCTGACCGGATGACTGGCTTTAATCCAGGGCCATGGAACCATCATCCCGGCCTCTCCTTTTGGTGTGTACCAGGAAAGCGGTTTGCAACTTACTAAGCCATATTCCTTGCGGAAAACATGTGGTAGTACAGGGAAGGAAATTGGAGGAGCTGGACCGATACGGTTTGACACTGAAGTCATATAGTCTGGCATAAGACTGGCATGCTACAACACTGCCATCTTACCCATCCTCACGCCAACACATGGCCATGCATACTCACATCCATCAACATAAGGATCATCGAACTCACTTGCCTCAACAATGTATGATAATAACGTTCATCGATATGTTCATCAACATGCCATGAAACTAGCATCAAAAATGCAAAACATGCCAAGACACTCATCATATCAAAAGTTCAAACATGCTTGCCTGGTTCGGAGTAGTCGGAGCCTAGCTCGGTGAAGTTTGCGGTCCCGTCACCTCCTTCCGTATCTACGGTATAAAGAAAATATATGCGCTATCGTAAATACCAAGAGGTGCACAAAAATACCAAATATTTTTCAAATAAATATGATAAAAAAACTAGACAAAATTTTAAAGAGAACAGAAAAAGAATCAATCAAAAATACCTTTCTGTTTAAAAGTTATAAGGGTTTTTGTCCAGGGACTCATCTGTAATGAAACAGAAAGTTTCCAGGGGCTAGCTTATAAAAACAGAAAACGCTTCGGTAGAGACTACGCCAGCCCAGAGGGAAAGCGCATTTGGCAGAAGGCGTTTTCAGAAAACGCTTCGCTTAGAAAGGACAGAGAGGCTGACGGCGGGTCCCGCCCGTCAGGTTTGAATATTCAAACGGGGGTGGCAGATTTCGCCGGTGCCCGAGAGCCGCGGTGGTCGCCGGCGGCGATCCACGGCGAGGCAGGGGGATCGGAGGTTACCAACGTGCTCACCGTGTCCTTCCGCAACGGTGGGTGGTGGTGTTGGTCGCCGGTGAGCACCACGTCAACGGTGGTCTTGACTCCGGCGGACGGCGGTGCGGGCGTGGATGGAGCTCGTCGGAGAGGGCTGCAAAGTGCAAATTGATGAGGGGGTTAGAGTACTAGGTGTGGAAGAAGGCTACAGACGGGGTTTGGGCGCCGGGGACTTCCTCACCGGAGCGAATCGAGCTGGTGGCCGAGCCGGATCGGGGCGGCCGAAGTTGGGGAAGGAGACCTCCTCGAGGTCCTCCTGGTGGCTTGGCAGGGTCCTGGAGAGGTGCAGTGAAGGTGTGTGCTCGAGAGCGAGCTCGGGGTCCTTTTTATAGGCGATCCGAGGCGGTGGCCGAGAACGGGGTTCTCCGGCGAAGCTTACGGCGGCGCAGGGCATTGGTCGGGGAGGTTTAGGGGTCGAGCGCCGTCGTGGGGGTTCACTGGGTCCGTTTAGGTGCTAAACTAGCCAGGGTTTGGGTGTTTTGGGCGAGCTCGACGGAACGGGGGTGGCGCGGTCCGTCGGCGGCAGGGAGCACGTTCCGTGCTTGTCGGGCCACGGCGACGGTGCCACGGGCGTGCGCTGGCTTGGCGGGGACACGCGGAGAGCCAGGGGATGGGGCGGCGCCGGGTGGCGTGGCGAGCGGGCTCGGGCCCTCGCTGGCCGCCACGGGAGGCGCAGCCACCGCAGAAGCTTCCAACGCCGGCGAGGCTCGTCGCCACCGACGCCAGGAATCGGCCAAGCGTGCGTGCGGGGTGCTGGCCAAGGGGAAGAGGCTGCGTGCAACGCGCCAGGCGACTGCTGGCCGCGTGACCGAAATCTGACGAAGAGAAAACGACACTGAACCCTGAAGTTTCTCTGAATTTTCTGAATGTGCAAAGGAACAGTGCAGCTCAGGTGTTCGACAGAATGTTTTTGGTATGAGGGAGGCTCTGCTTGAGCTGATTTTTGGTGGAGTGGCCTCTCATTTCACCAGGAGACTGCCTGAATTTTTGTGGAATTTTTGGAGAGAGGAGATATGAATTTCACCAAATTTGGCAATCTGGTCCAAACTTGCAGTGAGTGAAATTTGAAATTTTGAAAAGAAGAAGAGTGGATCAAGATGGTTCTAGGTTGTGGGTACTAAAGACAATCCAGGGAAGTTGGTTTGGGATAAAAACTCAAAGGCAATGTGGTACTTGCTTTGAAAATCACTTAAGCTCAAAATAATTGGCAGAAATGATTTGAGAGATAAAATAATTGAAATAAAATCCAAAACTTGTTTGGACTTGTTGAGACAGAGAATTTAGATTGTTCAAAGGTGGAGGGAGGGATTTTGAGAAGATTTACTATAGGAGACATGGTAAAACCATGGGTGGTTTTCAAGATAAGAAAAACCTCAAAATTCATAGAGTTCTTTTTATAAGAAAAAGAATAATTTCCAAAAATATACTTTGAGAAGGGAACCATCAGAGAAAGAGTTTTAAAAGATCAAACACCATAGTTTGAAGAAGATACAAAAATAAAAATCCTTGCCAAAGAAGTTTTTAAGAGGAAGGTTTTCTGGAAAAAATTTAAATGGCCTCTTTTCAAAAAACCAACAAAGTTTTTGCTGAAAACAAATAAAATTTTTTAAGTGAGTTCGTAACTCAAGTATTCTCCTCCATGATCTGATCGTAGAAACTTGATTTTCCTATCACGTTGATTCTCAACCTCACTCTGAAATTCCTTGAACTTTTCAAAGGTTTTAGACTTGTGTTTCATCAAGTAGATATACCCATATCTACTCAAGTCATCAGTGAGGGTGAGAACATAACGATAGCCACCGCGAGCCTCAACACTCATTGGACCGCACACATCAGTATGTATGATTTCCAACAAGTTGGTTGCTCACTCCATTGTTCCTGAGAACGGAGTCTTGGTCATTTTACCCATGAGGCATGGTTCGCACGTGTCAAATGATTCATAATCAAGAGACTCTAAAAGTCCATCTGCATGGAGCTTCTTCATGCGTTTGACACCTATATGACCAAGGCGGGAGTGCCACAAGTATGTGGTACTATCATTATCAACCTTACATCTTTTGGTATTCACACTATGAACATGTGTAGCATTACGCTCGAGATTCATTAAGAATAAACCATTCACCATAGGAGCATGACCATAAAACATATCTCTCATATAAATAAAACAACCATTATTCTCGGATTTAAATGAGTAGCCATCTCGAATTAAACGAGATCCCGATACAATGTTCATGCTCAAAGATGGCACTAAATAACAATTATTGAGGTTTAAAACTAATCCTGTAGGTAAATGAAGAGGCAGCGTGCCGACGGCGATCACATCGACCTTGGAACCATTCCCGACGCGCATCGTCACCTCGTCCTTCGCCAGTCTCCGCTTATTCCGCAGCTCCTGCTTTGAGTTACAAATGCGAGCAACTGCACCGGTATCAAATACCCAAGAGCTACTACGAGTACTGGTAAGGTACACATCAATTACATGTATATCACATATACCTTTTGTTTTGCCGGCCTTCTTGTCCGCTAAGTATTTGGGGCAGTTCCGCTTCCAGTGACCGTTTCCCTTGCAATAAAAGCACTCAGTCTCGGGCTTGGGTCCATTCTTTGGCTTCTTCCCGGCAGCTTTCTTGCCGGGCGCGGCAACTTCCTTGCCGTCCTTCTTGAAGTTCTTTTTACCCTTGCCTTTCTTGAACTTAGTGGTTTTATTGACCATCAACACTTGATGTTCCTTTTTGACTTCTACCTCCGCTGATTTCAGCATTGAAAATAACTCAGGAATGGTCTTTTCCATCCCCTGCATGTTGAAGTTCATCACAAAGCTCTTGTAGCTTGGTGTAAGCGACTGGAGGATTCTGTCAATGACCGCATCATCCGGGAGATTAACTCCCAGCTGAGTCAAGCGGTTATGCAACCCAGACATAGTGAGTATGTGCTCACTGACAGAACTATTTTCCTCCATCTTACAGCTGAAGAACTTGTCAGAGACCTCATATCTCTCGACCCGGGCATGAGCTTGAAAAACCATTTTCAGCTCTTCGAACATCTCATATGCTCCATGTCTCTCAAAACGCTTTTGGAGCCCCGGCTCTAGGCTGTAAAGCATGCCGCACTGAACGAGGGAGTAGTCATCAACACGTGTCTGCCAAGCGTTCATAACGTCTTGGTTCTGTGGGACGGGAGGGTCACCTAGCGGTGCTTGTAGGACATAATCTTTCTTGGCAGCTATGAGGATGATCCTCAGGTTCCGGACCCAGTCCGTGTAGTTGCTGCCATCGTCTTTCAGCTTGGTTTTCTCTAGGAACGCGTTGAAGTTGAGGACTACGTTGGCCATTTGATCTACAAGACATATTGTAAATATTTTAGACTAAGTTCATGATAATTGAGTTCATCTAATCAAATTATTCAATGAACTCCCACTTAGATAGACATCCCTCTTCTAGTCATCTAAGTATAACATGATCCGAGTCAACTAGGCCGTGTCCGATCATCACGTGAGACGGACTAGTCAACGTCGGTGAACATCTTCATGTTGATCGTATCTTCTATACGACTCATGCTCGACCTTTCGGTCTTCTGTGTTCCGAGGCCATGTATGTACATGCTAGGCTCGTCAAGTCAACCTAAGTGTTTGCATGTGTAAATCTGTCTTACACCCGTTGTATGTGAACGTTAGAATCTATCACACCCGATCATCACGTGGTGCTTCAAAACAATGAACTGTCGCAACGGTGCACAGTTAGGGGGAACACTTCTTGAAATTAATATGAGGGATCATCTTATTTACTACCGTCGTTCTAAGTAAACAAGATGCAAAAACATGATAAACATCACATGCAATCAAATAATAAACGTGACATGATATGGCCAATATCACATAGCTCCTTTGATCTCCATCTTGGGGCTCCATGATCATCTTGTCACCAGCTTGACACCATGATCTCCATCATCGTGTCTCCATGAAGTTGCTCGCCAACTATTACTTCTACTACTATGGCTAACGCGTTTAGCAATAAAGTAAAGTAATTTACATGGCGTTTCTCAATGACACGCAGGTCATATAAAAAATAAAGACAACTCCTATGGCTCCTGCCGGTTGTCATACTCATCGACATGCAAGTCGTGATTCCTATTACAATAGCATGAACATCTCATACATCACATATATATCATTCATCATTCATCACAACTTTGGCCATATCATATCACAAAGCACTTGCTGCAAAAACAAGTTAGACGTCCTCTAATTGTTGTTGCAAGTTTTACATGGCTGAATTAGGGTTCTAGCAAGAACGTTTTCTTACCTACGTGAAAGCCACAACGTGATTTGTCAACTTCTATTTACCCTTCATAAGGACCCTTTTCATTGAATCCGCTCCAACTAAAGCGGGAGAGACAGACACCCGCCAGCCACCTTATGCAACTAGTGCATGTTAGTCGGTGGAACCGGTCTCACGTAAGCGTACGTGTAAGGTTGGTCCAGGCCGCTTCATCCCACAATACCGCTGAAGCAAGATAAGACTAGTAGCGGCAAGAAAGTTGACAACATCTATGCCCACAACAAATTGTGTTCTACTCGCGCAAGAAGAACTACGCATAGACCTAGCTCATGATGCCACTGTTGGGGAACGTTGCAGAAAACAAAAAATTTCCTACGGTTTCACCAAGATCCATCTATGAGTTCATCTAGCAACGAGTGATTGGATGCATCTACATACCTTTGTAGATCGCGAGCGGAAGCGTTCAAAGAACGGGGTTGAGGTAGTCGTACACGACGTGATCCAAATCACCGATGACCAAGCGCCGAACGGACGGCACCTCCGCGTTCAACACACGTACGGAGCGGATGACGTCTCCTCCTTCTTGATCCAGCAAGGGAGGGGGAGAGGTTGAAGAACATCCAGCAGCACGACGGCGTGGTGGTGGATGCAGGGCGTCACAGTACCAGGGCTTCGCCTATACTACGAGAGAGAGATGTAACATGGGAGAGGGAGGTGCCAAAGGCTGTAGTATGATGTCCTCCATCTCCCCACTATTTATAGGGGTGCCCAAGGGGGGAGGCCGGCCCTAGGAGATCCAATCTCCTAGGGGGGCGGCGGCCAAGGGGTGGGGGGCGCCCCCTTTAGGGTTTCCCCCAAACCCTAGGCGCATGGGCCCTTTTGGGCTGGTGCCCTTGGCCCATAAAGGCCAAGGCGCACCCCCTACAGCCCATGTGGCCCCCTGGGCAGGTGGCCCCACCCGGTGGACCCCCAGGACCCTTCCGGTGGTCCCGGTACAATACCGGTGACCCCGAAACTTGTCCCGATGGCTGAAACAGCACTTCCTATATATAATTCTTTACCTCCGGACCATTCCGGAACTCCTCGTGACGTCCGGGATCTCATCCGGGACTCCGAAAAACATTCGGGTTACTGCATATACATATCTTCACAACCCTAGCGTCACCGAACCTTAAGTGTGTAGACCCTACGGGTTCGGGAGACATGCAGACATGACCGAGATGACTCTCCGGTCAATAACCAACAGCGGGATCTGGATACCCATGTTGGCTCCCACATGCTCCACGATGATCTCATCGGATGAACCACGATGTCGAGGATTCAAGCAACCCCGTATGCAATTCCCTTTGTCAATCGATATGTTACTTGCCCGAGATTCGATCGTCGGTATCCCAATACCTCGTTCAATCTCGTTACCGACAAGTCACTTTACTCGTACCGCAATGCATGATCCCGTGACCAGACACTTGGTCACTTTGAGCTCATTATGATGATGCATTACCGAGTGGGCCCAGTGATACCTCTCCGTCATACGGAGTGACAAATCCCAGTCTTGATCCGGGTCAACCCAACAGACACTTTCGGAGATACCCGTAGTCTACCTTTATAGTCACCCAGTTACGTTGTGACGTTTGGTATACCCAAAGCACTCCTACGGTATCCGGGAGTTACACGATCTCATGGTCTAAGGAAAGGATACTTGACATTGGAAAAACTCTAGCAAACGAACTATACGATCTTTATGCTATGTTTAGGATTGGGTCTTGTCCATCACATCATTCTCCTAATGATGTGATCTCGTCATCAATGACATCCAATGTCCATAGTCAGGAAACCATGACTATCTGTTGATCAACGAGCTAGTCAACTAGAGGCTTACTAGGGACATGTTGGTGTCTGTTATTCACACATGTATTACGATTTCCGGATAACACAATTATAGCATGAATAAAGACAATTATCATGAATAAGGAAATATAATAATAATGCTTTTATTATTGCCTCTAGGGCATATTTCCAACAAGAGTGTACGTATATGGAGAGATCGATGGATAGCACGCGAGCCAACCGGAGGCTTGATTTCACAGCGTGGTAGGTGCCGCCTAAAGTGGGTCTCGGAGCTTCTGAATATCCATGGTAATTGGGACTTTGACAAAATAAATCAGTTCTTTCTCCCGGTCGACATTGTTGAAATTCAGAAAATAAAACCATCTGCTCGGCTAGAGGAAGACTTTGTTGCTTGGGGGCCTGAAAAAAGTGGAGTTTTTACTGTACGTAGTGCGTATAAACTGGCTAGTGATGAATGCTCAAATCCTAATGAGGTCTCTACAAGTTCCCGGCCGGATGGAACAAGAGAAGCATGGAAATTTATATGGCAAAGTTCTGTACCACCAAAGGTTCAGTCTTTTGCTTGGAGGTTAGCTACAGATTCGCTAGCAAATTGGACAAATAAAGTGAAAAGGAACTTGGAAGTCTCAGGTACATTCCCTGTGTGTGGTATGGAGGAGGATGACTCGTTCCATGTGTTTTGCACCTATAATCATGCTGTGTTCCTATGGAAGGCCATGGCGAAGGAATGGACATTGCCGTACCGTCTAAGCATCGTACATGTTGGGCGTGATTGGTTCCTTCATCTCCTGTCGAAACTGCATGAAGAGGAGAGAGCTAGGATCATGATGCTATTCTGGCGAATCTGGTATGTGCGTAACGAAATTGTGCATGCAAAACAGCCACCGCCCGTGGATGTTTCTGTGCGCTTCCTGTCCAGCTATCTGTCATCCCTAAACTCTATTCATATATGCTCAAGTGATGCTTTAGTGAAAGGAAAAATGTCAGCTGCATGTCTTCATATTCCCGATCAGGACATATACAGAGTTGATGAAGTGGGTGGTTCTTGGTCCGCTCCAGCAGTGGGCAGAGTCAAACTCAACACGGATGCCTCGGTCCTGGGCTCTACGGCGGGAGCCGGAATGATCCTAAGGGATCACGAGGGAGAAATTGTTTTCAGTGCTTGCAGACTTCTCTATGCATGTGATGATGTGCTGGAGGCAGAGTTACTTGCAATAAGGGAAGGAATTTCTTTGGCCCTTCAGTGGAGCATCATACCAATAGATGTGGAATCTGATTGTTTAGAGGCTGTGAATATGATTAAGACAGGGAATAGCAACAAATCTAAATATGCTTTCATTATCAGGGAGATCATTAGTAGTTTGGGAGAAAGGAATTCTTGCATTACTCATATTCGTCGGAGCTGTAATAGGGTTAGTCATGCCTTGGCAAATTTTGGTAGGTTGCAACGCCGAACTTTGGTTTGGCTAGGCTCTGGTCCGGATGATGTTTTGGCACTTGTGGTACGAATTGTATTCTCTGATACTTGAGTAATGAAAGAATTCATTCACAAAAAAAAGATTCTTTCGGAAAATTAGCTCACTTGACAAAAATTCAAGGAAAAAAATTATACAACTAGGCCTAATTTTAAAAATGATTGCCTTTCTAGATTTTTTTTGTCAAAATCTTGAGGTTTGCATTTTTCCTAAAATAAACAATCGTGTTGTTGGTTTTTGGTCAACATTAATTGAATCTGAAAATGCTACCACAATACAAATGAAAGAAGTTCAGGATACTGAAATTATGATGACTATTCTCATTTTTTTTGAATTTGGTGTGTGGATGCAGCAAGGATAAACGCAGTGAAAGAAAAAGGGCCCTTTGGCTAGGGTTTCTCATGCCTCCTGCCGGTGTCATCGCCAGTTTATCTCGTCTTCTGTGTTCTCAGGGCCATGGAGGTGCAGTGGATCTTGTCCCTTGCCGGTGGGAGGGCTTCGTTTTTTCATGCTTTTTTGAGTTTTGTTAGGGTTTGTGTCCTGCTTAGAGGATGATGTTCTAGCCCCGTCGGAAGGCATGTGGAGGTTTGTCTCTGGCAGATCACGTGGGATTCAGTCGGGGTTTGTTTTCGATTGATCCAGGTGGATCATGTCTTCGTGTGTCTATAGGTTAGATCCTTCTAATCTACATTTCTCTTCATCGGTGGCTGTTGCTGCTCTGGTGCATTGGTCCTATGGACCTTAGCACGTCGACTTCTCAACTGTCTACTACCACAAGGTTTGCCTGGCTTCGATGGGGAGGGACGATAATGACGGTGTGTCTTTGACTCGCTTCAGTGCTTGTAGTTGTTGCTAGGTGGTCTACGAACCTGGATGTATTTTTTACTGATGATATTTTTTGTACTACCTTCACAGTTGATGAATAGATAGGGAAATTTTTCTCGAAGAAAAAATTGAATTTGAAAGAATCGTGTATAGTGCCACTATCATGAAATGTCAAAATTTGAAAGAGGCCCAAGTAGAGGAAAGAAAACCCGGCCCAGCACACAAGACCAAAAATTTCCTCTTTCACTCCAAAATTTCCCCATCCGAAACCCTCGCAGCATCCGCCCACCATGCCGCCGCCGCCGCCGCCGGCGCTGCCGGACGAGCTCCTCGAGGAGGTCTTCTTCCGCCTCCTGCCGGACGAGCCCGAGCACCTCGCGCGCGCCTCCCTCGTCAGCAAGGTCTGGCTCTCCCTCCTCTCCGACTCTCGCTTCCGTGCTCGCTACCGCAACTTCCACGGACCTCCCCCAATGCTGGGCTTCCTTTGTTCCCGGCGCTCGAACTCCGTCCATGAGGTAGAAGATAACATCCCACACTTCTTCCCCACCACGAAATTCCCTGTGCGCATTCCCGACGACGACTGGGGGGGATGGAGGTACACTGCGGCCGCGTTCTCCTCGGCGATGACTCTTGCGGCCCCCTTTCGCTCGTCGTTTGGGACCCCATGACGGGCTGCCGGACGGAGCTGAACCCACCTGACCACTTGGGCAGAAGCTATGGGGCAGCGGTGCTCTGCCCCGTTGCCGGCTGTGACCACCGTGCGTGCCACGCAGGCCCCTTCCAGGTGGTCTTCATCGGTGTGGACATGATGGAAGATGGATGTCTTGCGCGCGCATGTGTGTCCTTGCCGGTGGCGGGAGGTTGGAGCAAGCACTGCTCTGATTTTTGTTTTAATAAGTGGAGTGAGCCGTGGTCTGCTCTTCATCTTGGGTCTACATATTGGGACGGAATGTCTCCTGTCTCCGTCGAAGATGCACTGTACTTCAAGCTCAAGTATTGCGGACATGATCACATGGCAATTCTCAAGTATGACTTGGGATCTAACTGCTTATCACTGATTGATGCACCGTTTGCCGGGTCTATCCTTGTCGATGCCGCTGTCCTCATGGCGATGGAGGATGGCAGTTTGGGGTTTGCACATGTGGATAAGGTAACCCTCCACTTGTGGTCAAGACAGGGAGATTCTGACGGAATTGGGTCATGGACTCAGCGTACAGTCATCGATCTTAATAACCATCTCCCCATTCAAAATCCCAATAAAAGATTTAGATTGATTGGATCTCTGGAGGGCACAGATATCATTTTTGTGACCATGGGCCTTGACATCTATGAGATTAATCTCAAGACATTACGGTGGAAGAAGCTACAGAAGAGAGAAAAGCTTTGTGGTCTGATTCCGTACATGAGTTTCTACAATCCACAAGGTATATTTGTATCTATAACTATATGTCCTCTCATTTGTGATTCAGGAACAACTCTTAAGTGATACTCCATGTATAGTTAGTGGGACAAACAAAACATTGAATGCTTAATCGGATTGAAAGTTATATTTGAAATGTGCCCGACTAAACTTTGAATGCTATGTAATTATGACTAAGTATGCTTACTGATTGGCAATTTATATAATATCATGTTATCTCCTTTTTGGAATTACACTCACAAATTTACGCTTGCAGAAAGAGTGGTCCCCGGTGATGCGGCGCACTGTCAATGTATGGTTGACTATGCTTGGGGGTAGGAGGCCACTCTCATCAACAAGAAAGATGACCAAATTGGAGGCGATGAGCTGTTTTGGTGCTTGTGTTCTCGTATTGTTGTAGGCTTTTGCCACTAAGCATTGATAATTTCCCTGTGTTGTTGGCTTTCGTAAGTAGGTGAATGGGTTATCTTTGTAATGAACCTCTAATTTTCTTGCAGCATCACCTATGTGCTCTGTTGTTTTTATGGACCCTACAGTTTGCTCCCCCAGCTCTGATCCTTTCTTTAAATTCATCTCAAAGGATGTACCCTTGCTGAGCATACGATGAAAGTATATCCAGAGTTAGTGGTTCTGTCATCCAAGAATTGATATAATGATGGTTTCTGCATGCTGGCCTGCTGGTGTGTCCTAATTAATCTTGTGTGTTTAATTGGTGCTACCTGTCACCCTAAGAAAGATTAGTGCTACCTGTCACCCTAAAAAAGATTAGTGCTACCTGTCAACAGCGTTTGACTCTGTCAAGTGCTGATGTTACTGCAGTTGTTTTTTTAGCAAGCAATGTTGCTGAAGACCATATCATGCAAACTGAATCTTTAGCCAAAACTGTGAGGTACTTTTTGCATTGTTTTGGCCTACAATGGACATAGTAGTAGATTGCAATGTCCATGTAGTGGGATGAAGATTTTCACACGTTATTATGCAAGTGATCAGCATATGAGGCAGGTGCCACTGGGCAACAAGATCAACCACCAGGAGCAACAACAGATGTTGATGACCAGCCCCCTCGGGGAGCTACCATTAAAACTGACTTGGGGATTGAAGGTTTTAAGTATTTTTGCAAGATGCCTCCTGGGAGAACAACTCTCTGCAACTCGCTACAAGCCATTGGAATCCATGTTTGCTGCAGCTTAGCTAATGTTTCATCATCTGCTAGGAGCGTGGCCTGCTGAATCAGCACATCTTGCCATGATCCAGTCTTTTGTTCTCCATATCAAATTGTGGGACTCGATGGGATACATGCTGTTAGGCAATTGTAATGGTTTATTAGGGGTGTGGAATATGATCCTAACTACTATGTGCTGGACTTGACTCGACGGGATACATTCTGAAGCTTAACATGGCAATCTGTTATGTGACTGGGACTCCAGATGCTGGTATTCATCTATTTTCACATATTTAGCTTCCTATGCTTTTGATTGCGCATGAAAGATTCAGTATACAGAATTCTGCAGTTTGCTGCCTAATCTCTCCTCCATATACTTTATAGCGGGTATAGAGTTCACTGACCAATCGAAGGTTTTTTTTTTGAGAGAGAGACCAATCGAAGGTTATTACTAAGATAGTATCTTAAAAAGTGAGGATCAATACACTTTTTTAGATCCATTATTAGGTTTTCCTACAGTCACCAAATAAAAAAAATTATCAAGAATTCAGTGCTTCTTTATACTCTACAAAGGGGACTCCAGCATTTCAAAATAATAGGGAAAGTTCATATGTCACGATTTTGTCTCAGGCATGATATACAGTTAGCATACCATTTCCCCGTTAGAGGAAAATAGAAAGATGTAACTTTCTTTACAATCTTGCCAAGAAATATTTGAACAGTGCTATCTTGGAAGTATGGAAGATTTCTATTTAGTTTGTTTATTTCTGTTGCAACCTATGTTGTCCAATACTTGCAGTTTGGAAAGATTGTTAATTCACTGCTACTAGTCGTCACAATTCATGCTAAAGATATATATTCTGAACTTAATTAGCAGACTTGCAACTGAGCAAAGTAAAAAAAAAGGAATTCCTGTATTTTCATTCAGATTAAATAAGAATCTTGATTCTAAAAGAGATGGTTCACTTTTGATATGCAGCTAATGTGAATCGTTACCTGACAGGACTGGCGGCTCTCAAGGTGGACTTAGTGATCAGCTCATCTTCTACAATAAAGGCCCATGCCTCTGTTTTGAAAAAATGACAATACCAGCCCTGTCTTGAGTTTCGAGGCGATACCTTGACATTGCTGTGGCTTGGCACTATCAAGACTGGGATCTGGACCACTTCTATCTAACTCGGTTGTTGGTGAGAGGAGATAGATAAACATAGCTCACGGAGCACACAACGAACCACAACCAACAAGGCAGTGACTCCAGTGCCCGCGACGAGGACATCACCCTGGTGATCCCTCCGGTGTTGGATGGCTGTATATAGCCGACGAAAAGGAAGCAGCGACGTAAAGGCGACTGATCAAATGCAGCAGCTTGATTGGAAGATTTTGAGACCTCAGCGAATGTAGTAATTCCTGTTACTCGAAGATATGCCATTTCATTTATCTAGGCACCACTGAATTTAGTTGGCCAAACGATCTCCGTGGCTAATCCTGACGCTACCAACATGGTCCGTGAGTAGCACCAGAATGAAACTATTTCTCTCTAGAAACTTGTAGCAGCCTAATCCCTGAACCAAGGCACATCAGATCAGACCAATGAATTATAAGATTGCACAGTCTAGATGAAAATAATATAGATAGATCTCTACACTCGGGCGCTCGCCTTGTAGGTAAGTTATATAGATGCAAAATTGGGGTAATTCATGGCACAAAGCGACATGCGGTACCCATTGAAAAAATCTGGAGATGTATTACAATAGGAGATTTGTTGCACACAAAATCAATTTAGTACCTAGTACTATCTAATATACGTGAAATAATTCGTTTGCATTTGGAGTTTACACATCCAGCCCAGTCCTGCAATTGCAATCGTTCGAGCTTAGTCTTTTCGATGTCTTGTTTCAAATTACCTCGGGGCCTCTGTGAGCATCTAAACAAGCTGATAAGAAAGTTTTGGTGGGGGGAGCAAAGAAGGGAAGAGAAAGCCCCATTGGGTTTCGTGGAAAGCAATGACCCAACCAAAGGGGATGGGGGGCCTAGGCTTCAAGGATTTCGAATTGTTCAACCTTGCAATGCTCGCTAAACAAGCTTGGCGCCTGCTTCAAGCTTCTGAATCACTCAGTGCCCGAGTGTTTAAGAGTGTATACTATCCAAATTCAGATATCTTGCAGGCTCAGTTGGGTAAACACCCAAGCCAGATTTGGCGGGCAATCATTGAGTGGAGAGACATCTTGAAACAAGGCCTGGTTCGGCGGATTGGTAACGGAGAAACCACGGAAATCTGGAATCATAATTGGCTACCCAGAGAGGAGTCTTTTAGGCTGTATGGCTACCGCGTTCTCAACCCACCAACGAGAGTTTCGGAGCTCATCACGAGCACGACGACATCATGGGACAGACAGCTGATCCAAACCACTTTCTTGCCAATGGACGCTCAAGTGATTCTCGGAATCCCTTTGTGCACCCGAAACATAGATGATTTTTGGGCTTGGCACTACGAGAAACATGGATCTTTCTCGGTCAAGTCGGCGTATAAAATGCTGGTGGCCACAAGGGCACGACGGGAAGCATGGCTGGAAGGAGCTGCAGGTCCTTCTAATGCCAGGGCAGAGGAAAAAATCGTGGAAAACACTATGGAAGAACGAAGTCCCAGGGAAAATTCGAATGTTCTTATGGAGGCTTTCAAAACAGTCGCTCCCAACAAACGATGTTAGAGCACATCGTCATATGTCCGACTCCAGCCTATGTGGTATCTGCGGGATACGCGATTCATGGCGTCACTCCCTCTTAGATTGCACAACAATCAAGAAGCGTCTGGGCGTTGGCTAATACGGAGATCACACATAAAATCACAGCAAATAACGAGCCTTATGCCAAACAGTGGCTTTTCACGTTGATGGAGATGTTAACTCATGAAGAATTCGTTGACATGGCAGTAACACTTTGGGCAATATGGCATGCTCGATGGAAGGCAATACATGAAGCTATTTTTCAAAGTCCCCAAGCGACCCACAACTTCATAGAAAGGTATCTAAAAGACCTGTCTTTGATTAACACTAAACCGAGCGCTCCAGCTCGGAATGCCACATCTCACCAAGCAAACCCGAAGCCAAAAAGACCCCCTGCTGGACAATGCAAGATCCATGTGGACGGGGGAGTTCAAGGAAGAAGAGGAGGATCAGCAGCTGCAGTTTGTAGAGATACAGAAGGTAACTTCTTGGGCAGCTCGGCTCTAGTCATAGAGGGAGTAGTCGATCCGGCCACTCTTGAAGCGATTGCGTGTCGCGAAGCACTAGCACTTGCTGAAGATCTACACATACAACATTTTGTTGTAGCATCCGATTGCAAGCAAGTCATCTCATACATCCATAAAAGCGCCAGAGGTGCATACGGGGCGATCGTCAGAGAGATTATTAGTCATTCGACATCTCTAAATTGTACCTTTTCTTTTGAGTCTCGTGCTCTGAACTATGAAGCACACAGTCTAGCTAAATTTGCTTTCTCTAGAAGTCCGAGGCGTCATGTTTGGTTTGGAACGCCGCACGACCTGAGACGTATCCCACTCCATGTGGCATTTGATGAATAAATAAGGTTTTTACACCTAAAAAAATCTACTTTCTGTTTTGCCAAAAACATCACCCTTTTTAAAGTATATACTATTTTAAACTACATGGACTTTTTTCTAAAATACTACATGAATATTTCTTTTCATGTACATGCATTTTTATTGTTTGAAGGGAAACTTCTAATCTATTCATCAACTGTCATGGGGCGAGAAATTACAAAGAACATCAGAAGTAACAAAAATTACTTCTAGGTAGGCAGACCGCCTAGCGACAACTACAATTAGTGAAGCGAGCCGAAGAGGCACCTCCGTCATCGTCCATCCCTCACCGGAGCCAGGCGAACCTTATTGTAGTAGACCATTAGAAAGTCATCGTGCTAAGGCCTAACAGGACCAGTGCATCAGAACAACAACTGTCACTGATGAAAAGAATCGTAGATCTAAAGGGTTCAACCTATACCCTCCGCCCCCTGTCGATGACGTCCATGTTGGACACCACGCCCAACATGTGTTCACGCAAATATCATTGAGTTTATTTTCGAACTTCATGACGTTTTTAGAGTAAGAAGGGCGACAGGATCATTGAAAAACGACATCATTGATCCGCATATGCTTGACAAGATTAATGAGTAGCTGCGCGTGCACCTAATGATCTTGGAGATTCTGATTCATCTACAAAAAATTCATAAGCTGATCTGCATCTTGATCTTTCTAGATGTGGACTTGTTCCCTAGCCGTTTAAAACCATGGTTTGGGCTACCTCCATCCTGTTGGAAATATGCCCTAGAGGCAATAATAAAAGCATTATTATTATATTTCCTTGTTCATGATAATTGTCTTTTATTCATGCTATAATTGTGTTATCCGGAAATCGTAATACATGTGTGAATAATAGACACCAACATGTCCCTAATAAGCCTCTAGTTGACTAGCTCGTTGATCAACAGATGGTCATGGTTTCCTGACTATGGACATTGGATGTCATTGATAACGAGATCACATCATTAGGAGAATGATGTGATGGACAAGACCCAATCCTAAACATAGCACAAGATCGTATAGTTCGTTTGCTAGAGTTTTTCCAATGTCAAGTATCTTTTCCTTAGACCATGAGATCGTGTAACTCCCGGATACCGTAGGAGTACTTTGGGTATACCAAACGTCACAACGTAACTGGGTGACTATAAAGGTATACTACGGGTATCTCC